>NC_057729.1:29281531-29307781 GCF_004010195.1 Chiloscyllium plagiosum
ATGCTGCCTGACCTGCTGCGCTTTTCCAGCAACACATTTTCAGCTCTGATTTTTAACTTTGTCCATCCCAGTCCAACACTGACTCCTCCACATCATGTTGAGCAACAAGACATTGGTGAGACCACACAAAGCGTACTGAGTACAATTCTGGTCACCCTGCTATAGGAAGGATGTTATTAAATTGGAAAGGGTGCAGAAAAGGTTTAGAAGATTGCTATCAAAAGTAGAGCATTTGAGTAATAAGGAGAAGCTAGATAGGCTTGGACATTTTGTCTAGAGCATAGGAGGCTGACGGGTAGGAGACAACATTTTCACACAGAGGATGGTGTGTATTTAGAACAAACTGTCAGAGGAAGTGGTAGAGGCAGGCACAATTACACATTTAAAAGACATTTGGACAGGTACCTGAATAGGAAAGATTGAGAGAGATATGGGTAAAATGCAGGCAAATGGAACTAGTTCAGTGTGGGGAAACCTGGTCAGCACGAATGAGTTGGACCAAAGGGTCTGCTTCCATACTGTATGACTCCATGACTCAAAATCTTTGTGAACAAATGAAGCAAGTGCTACCACTTTCAAAGGTGTGTCTATATTTATAAGAAAAACAGTTAATGAGGCAAAGGAACTTGCTTGAAAAAAATTCTAAACAGTAAAAAATGTTAATTACAAGCTTCAGTTTAAATACATCCAGTGAATTCTCTGAGCAAATGTACCTTTCATGGACTCTAAGACAATCCTGAAAGTTGAGGATTGAGGGTGTCCTTCCCACTTAGCACACATGCTGGTCAACTGGACCTGATATGTATGAAGATCAGTTACATTCAAGTACACTGCAAAACAAAACAACCGCTTTAGGTCATGAGAGATTAGCAAAATATTATAACAGCCCTTAAAGAATAAATAGTTAGAATGGACAGTGCTGCTTCCAATGCTGGATGGTAGTATTCTGAAAAATGTGTGAGAAATGGAATTAGTTGAATTGTAATTGTTGTTTATGTTAGGCTTCCAGCAATATTAATAAATAATTTTATAAATTATTGTATAATTTTTATAGTTTATTATATAATTTTACCTCAGCTCTCACATTGCCATGATCCCAAATTCAGTTCAATTCAAGAATCACCTTTGTTCTTGCTTCTGACTCCCATACTTCCCACTCCCTAGACTCCTACCCTGAGACACATATGGCAAACATTAACTTTCATTTCCATGGATGATCCTCTCCAGTATTCCAGGGCGTTTTAGCAGCAGCAGACATGATCTCCACCAACGTGCTGCTGAATTGTGGATTGACCAGCCTCTGGCCAGCAGCTACTCATACAGGTCAAAAGCCTGCTAGCATCTACTTACCTGCCTGATTGCCAGAAAATCTAGCAGCATTTCACATCATGATGCAGTATGCATTTTCCTCCTCTGCTCCCTGCTACTTTCAAACTTTACTAGCTCTGCCTCTCCTGAACTTTCTCCTTAGCTTTCAGCCACAAAGTTGAAATAATTTAATGCAATTGAGTGAGAGACTTATGGCTGAAGTTATTGAAGCAACTGAATACATTCAAATAAACCTGCAACAAGTTCTCAAACTCCAGTATGATATAATGAATGCAAAACAAAATCTAAATAGCTGAAACAAAAGATAAAAGCAAATTACTGCGGGTACTGGAATCTGAAACCAAAAGAGAAAATGCTGGAAAATCTCAGCAGGTCTGGCAGCATCTGTAAGGAGAGAAAAGAGCTGACGTTGAGTCTAACTGACCCTTTGACTGTATGACTCCAGACCTGCTGAGATTTTCCAGCATTTTCTCTTTCAGCTGAAACAAAAGGACTCTTTCTGCAGGAGATAATCACAATCTATTCCAAGTCAGTTCTGCCTTTGGCACTTGATGACAGTCCAACTTCTGAGTGGAATTGCTTTCACTTCAAATTCATTAGGATATTTGAAAGACAATTTTAACTTTGAATGGTTGGCAGATAAAATCGCTAATGGGAGTCAATATCATGGTGTTCTTGAACTTCTACGAGGGTTTACATTTTAACCTGTTTTTCTGATCAACAAACAATGTACCCCCTGTAAACTGATGGAATTCGTCTGGAGAGCTCAATTGCTAATTTAACCAAAAGCTTGTAGGAGAAGCTCTCTCATTAGACCAACATAGTGGGAAGATGAGTCAATACGAGAAGAAACTTAAAGTTTGAGATTTTATGTATTTTTGATTTCTTTGTAGAGTTAGAAGTAAACATGCTTAGAAAGCCCTCACAAAAGCCCTACCCCTAACCCTACCAAAACCACCTGATGAAGAGGCAGCGCCTCAAAAGCTAGTGCTTCCAAACAAAGCTGTTGGACTATAACATGGTGTCGTGTGATTTTTAACTCACAAAAAAGTTTAGCACATCCTCGCTCCCCAAATATATTTACCCCCTGAATTTCTTTCCGACATTTCTTGTCAGTTTTGGCCGCAGGGCTGAGTTTAAAATCTACTTACACAATCCCATAGTCAGGATAACTTGTTGATTGCCTCAGCTTTCTCATACACAACTGCCATTCACATTAATGTCAGGAATTTAGATTTCTTTGTCTTGCTCATTCACACACAGTCAAAATTAAACTAAAATCTTTACCTCTATGTTCTTTGAAGATATATAAACAGTGGTATTCATAACATTTTGTAGCGACGGAAACTTGCTCCAATCAACAGAGCTGATGGAATAGATTGGTGGGCCCTGGGTAATTACTTGTAATACCCATATTCAGATAACACAGTAAATTCAGTTGATGACAGCTGACATCACAATATTCCCCTTAGAATTTCTGTTACATTAATAAAGTCACAAAAATATCAGGAGAACTCTTCATGTTTCAAGCAGCACAGTAGGATCTTTAATTTTCATCTCATAGGCAGAGGTATTAGTTTAACACCTCAGTTTTGACAATGCAATATTCCTTTAGTATCCACTGATCCAAAACATTTGCAGGAGATGTCAATTTTGTTTGAAACCAATGGTTTAGGCGTCTAACCTTTTAGGTAGTTGTTAAAGATCCCATAGCACTATTTTGAAGAAGAACAGATGGGTTAACACCTAGCATTCCATCCAATATTCATCCCAAAAAACCAACATGAGACATCCATCAAAATTTTCTCATCAATATTATATTTTGGTTTCTGGGACATGCTGTGTGCTAATTTGTTTCCATATTTCCGACATCATAACAGTAATTATACTCCATTGGCTGGGAAACGTTTGAGCTGTCCAATGGTCATGAAAGGCGTGAAATAAATGCAAGTTGTCCTTTGATCTTCCAGCCTAGATTATATGCTCAATCACTGGAGCCATGACTGATCCCTCAACCTTCTAGCTCAGAAGCAGGAATGTTATCAATTGAACGGATTTATTGATAATAGAATATAAACTTTCTGATAATTATGAATTTGTCATTTCTTCCTGCCTATCAAGAGCCCTGTAGGCAAGCCATAGGAACTTACAAGTTGTAGCTTTTCCTGTAACAGTTGTGCTGTTGCCATTTGGATAGACTGCAAATACTTCAACATTATATTCTAGGCCAGGCTGCAGATTCTTAATTACTATTGAATCTGCATCCTCTCCTGTCATCACTTCCATGGTTTGATCTGTAAACAAAAGAAACACTATAATTCTCCTCATCTACAATATATCGAACAAAGCAACACTAAAGAATGAGTTAAAGAAATTGGCAGCTAAAGCCATATTGATTACTAAAGATGACACCAAAGCTTAATTCTGAACAATAAAAGATGAGACAACAAAGATCTGATAGCAAGCACAATAACAGTTAAGACTCAGAGTAGCCTTGTGTTTTGAAATCAAAGTGCTCTGATAGTTCAGATGGATGATCTTCAAGCATGTTCCTTTTTTAAAGGAGCTATTATTTAACCACATAAAATATTTCCATCTGCAACTGAAGTAAATAGTCAGGGAAGTGACTATTCATAGTGATTACTGTAGCCCCAGCAAATCGGATTTAGATTTTCACATGCACAGCTTATTAATAAGCTAATTCACATGATTAAAAAATATAATTAAAATTGCAAATAGAATAATATCCTTTATCCCACTGGAGCTGGGATAAGACATGTTTCAGTTGTGTGGAGCCTTGATTAGATCACATCTGGAGTACTGCATTCATTTTTCTCCACCATATGTCTGGCAGTACATACTGGTCATCAGTAGTTTACATTTCAGATTCAGCAGAATAAAACCACAGTTAAACTCTGAGGACAAATTATATAAACTTGACTTTGTTCTTTTGATGAGTCATCTAATCTAACATATTGATGAGTCATCTAATCTAAACAATTGGGAGAATACAAAACAAGGTGGCAGAGTAACAAATTTAAAACTACAGTTTTTTTTATTCATTCACTAGATCTGGGCATCACTAGCTAGGCCAGCATTTATTGCCCAGAGGGCAGTTAAAAATCAATCATGTTGCTGTGGGTCTGGAGTCACGTGTAAGCCATACCACATAAAGATGGCAGTTTCCTTCCTTGAATAACATTAGTGAACAAGGATGGGTTTTCCCTACAATCAGCATGGTTTCATGGTCATTATTAGATTCCTAATTTCAGACTTTCGCTAAAAATTGGACTCAAATCCCACTATCTGCAATGGTAGGATTCAAACTCAGGTCCAAAAACATTATCTAGGCTTCTGGACTACTCGGCTAGCGATAATGCCACTCGGCCATTCCCTCCCACTAAAGCTACCATTCAGGAATGCATCAAAAAGCAAACTGGGGTAATAGAAATCTGGAATTGTCTCATTTTTAAAAAAAACTGAATGATGAGTCAATTGAATCAGATAATTTTTTTCAGCAAAAGCCTCCAGGGTGTCTCGTTTTGAAGAAAAATCCCATTCAATTTGAAACATTTATTTTCTTCTTTCTCTTTCTTTCAAGTTGTTGCATTTTCCCAATACTCCAGCATTTCCAGTACTTTGTTTTAATTAAAAATATGAAGTGTTATGGATCACATGGCAGGTTTATGAGGTTGAGGTACAGATTTTGCACTGCACGTTTTTCATCCCCTTATTTTCTGTCAACCCCTTTATGAATAAAAGATGTTGAAAAGTGAAACTAGTCTAAACAATTTATATTAAAAGTAATTTCACATGACTCTTTTTCATAAGTTCAAGTAGGCATCACATGCAAAGTGAACTTCCATTCACAATCCTAACCCTGTATTCAAGGTGAAATCCTAACTCCGGAGGGAACCCTTCCACAAAATTAAGGTAAATCTTCACTTACCAGGAGCTGCCTGATAAATCACAGCATATCCTAGTGGTTGTGTGTCAGCTTTATCCCACATAACTCGGAAATGATTGTACCAAACTTCTGAGATACGCAGGTTAGTTGGTGGATTAAATGGTACTGCAGGGATAGAAATTAATATAGTATGAAATGGTGTATATAATTGCTAATGAAATAAAACTACACAATAATCATATACATAAAAGGAAAGCTTTTGCATTTGATATCATAGGGCCTTAATTGGTAATTTTGTACTCAAACTTCCTTGTATTTGCTTTCCTTCAAGAACTAACCTTCTCTCCTAGGATAACATATTTCCATACCAGACTGATGCCACATTTTCATCGTGCCAATTTCTGTCTACTTGAATGTTAATGGCTTTAATATGAACACTGCATTCTTGGAACCTTTATATTAATAAACATTTGCACAGAATGTTTTTAGAGACCTTTAACATTTAAACAAATGGCATTATTTGCTAAAAGGGATTTGCTGGTTTCACTTGTTCTGAGGTCAGTGGAAATTTAAGTTTGGAATTTGACTGTGGGACACCAGTAGATGCGTCACAAATGCACCTCTCTACTATTCCCATTCTTGATCTGGTAAAAACAAATGAATACTCTTGAGCCTGCATGGTTTAAGCAAGCAAAGTTTTATTTGATACAAAGGATAATCTCATCTTGGTTATCCAAAGTAGTTTTCAAAAGCAGAGTTTTCAGCACACATTCAAAACCAGAAAGGCCCTGTAATGTCAACCGTCAGCTTTTGGTCTGCTCACTTCTGTAATAATTCAACCGTGTTTACTGGATTATGCTCTTCCCTTACCTTTTTGTTCTGTATAGCAATGAATAATATGCTTACACAGGCTGATATTGTTACAAAATGGAAGAAATCAAGCATAGCTACAAAAACAGAAATTGCTGAAGAAGCTCAGAAGCCCCCAACCTGAAACATTAATTCTCGTTTTTCTCCACATATCCTGATAAATTACTAGAGAAACTCAACAAATCTCTGTTTTTGTTACACATTTTCAGTATCCATAGTTCTTGGTTTTGTTTAAGCATAGCCACAGCACTTATTTCAAAGCATGTTTTAATTTAAATCTAGTATTAAATCCCTTGTCCCTTCACAGGACTAATTTATTAAAAGTAGATGCATGAATATTTTTGAAGAAAGTGATTTAGGTCAACTCTGTCAGGTGTTCCTATGTTAGTATGTCACAAATTATCCTTATTGTATGAAACTTAGAAACCTAACCTTATTTACTATTTTGATTTCTGCCTTATCAAATAACAAATAGCATTCAGATAAAATGTAGAAATGTGAGCAGAACATTAAACAGACGAATACTAAAAATCAGCATGGAAATATGTGCACATTTTATGACAATGTGATTGTTTTGGAATCAGCCAAAGAAATCTGAAAAGAGCAGAGTTGTGGATTTAACAAAACGCAATGAAAAGTAGAAACTGTATCTTTGTGAACTATTTCCAGAAATATGGCTCTTAAACTGCTTGTCTTGTTCACCAATTATGAAAGGAATGACTGCAGCTTCCCATACCTTGCATAGCATAATACATAATTTACTGTGTTCTTGTTCATTGTGAAACATTGGATAGAATCTAACGTACTATTCTATTGGGCATTTGGTGGTTATTAATCAGATGGGAGGATGGTGGCAGGGAGCACTCCACATCCTGTCTCCAACTGGATTAAGCCTGTAGTAGAATGCTCAGCAGAAGGCCTTCCCATCTCATCACCAATTTAGGCCCTTAGGACAGTTAAAGATTACTTAAGTGGCTAATCTTGTCACTGCTGGTATTAATTGGCAATAAGTCTCACCATGTTAAGTAACACAACCTAACCTGGGACGTGTGTGTCTGTGTCTGTGTGTATGTGTGCGCGTGCATGTGCATGTGCATGCAAGTGGGTGGGGTGTCCTTCATTCAAAGGCAATCAACACTGGAGAGTTGGAGAGGGGCTACGGAGAGGACTCTTCGTGCAGAAGTACTCTTCCCCCATCCCTCACCCCACAACCACAATTCCTCCCAGTCACTCATCTGTGGCCTGCAATCTAAGGGTGGTGCTAGCCTCAGAAATGAGTTGTACCAGTAGCAGTATCTGCTACCCAGTGACACTGCAACTCAATAGAATTTTGGCTCTTTAATCTTGGGCAAGACACACTGCTTCCCTAGTCAGTACCTGAGCAGCTCTTAACTTAGCATGCCTTCCTTGAAAGAGGCGATGCGGGACTTTCATCAGCTCTCCAGCTGATGGACTAGAACCCCAATGCCCCCATTAATAACCATTCAGTGTGTCCAAAATGGTGAGAAAGCTGACAAACTGCAAATTAACATCAATTATACTTACAGGTTTTGCCCTCTCTGGATATACTGGCGTCATCACCTGAAGTATAGACGGCAGTGACTGTGACCTCATACACAGTGTCTGCAGTTAGTGGCTGTATTATGATGCTGTTTCTCTTAACAGGTACGATCTGAAAAATTACGAAATTTTCACTTAACTAATGCTCAAGTTTTGATCATTTAGAAAGCTGTATAAAATGAAATCGAATCCTCTCCCTTTGTTTGTGTGTGTTAATTGCTGTTGAAAACTATTAAGCAGCTTTATAATGATTATGGTGTTCCAGTAATACATAGCTCATGATGTACTCAGTGTGAAAGTTTGAATTCAATTGTCAATTCAATTGAAATGTCTCAGCAGATAAAAAACAATCGCTGGACTTTCTGATAGCAACCATGTAGTTAAACTAAAGAAAAGTGAGACATGTTATTTTTAACTTAGATTTAAATCTGTATTTAAAACTCATGAGATTAGATTTTAATTTCAGGCAAATCGACCTGACTTTTAAGTGAGAATTCTTAATAGTGAACCTGAAGAGCATTTGCTTCTTTTGTGTGCATAAAATATTCAAGTCCATTCATATATAAGGAGCAACAGGGTAACTAGAGAAAGGGTTGGCCCATTTAAGGACAAAGGAGGAAAGTCATGCATGGAGTCAGAGAAAACGGATGAGATTCTTAATGAATACTTTTTATCAGTATTCACCGAGGAGAATGTTGAGATTAGGGCTAGATGTTTGATTATTCTAAATCAGGTTGGCATAAGGAGGGAGGAAGTATTGTGTATTCTAAAAGGCATTAAGGTGGACAAGTCCCAGGTCTGGATCGGATCTATCCCAGGCTACTGAAGGAAGTGAGATAGGAAATAGCAGGGGCCTTAACAGATATCTTTGCAGCATCCTTGAACATAGGTGAGGTCCCGGAGGACTAGAGAATTGCTAAAGTTGTCCCCTTGTTTAAGGAGGGTAATTATAGACTGGTGAGTCTGACGTCAGTGGTAGGGAAGCTGCTGGAGAAGATACTGAAGGATAGGACCTATTTATATTTGGAAGAAAATGGGCTTATCAGTGATAGGCAACATGGTTTTGTGCAGGGAAGGTCATGTCTTACCTACTTAATAGAATTCTTTGAGGAAGTGACAAAGCTGATTGCTGAGGGAAGGACTGCAGGTGTCATATACATGAACTTCAGTAAGGCATTTGATAAGGTTCCTATCGTAGGCTGATGGAGAAAACAAAATCGCATGGAGTCCAGGGTGTACTAGCTAAATGGATAGAGAACTGGCTGGGCAGCAGGAGACAGAGTGTTGTAGTGGAAGGGAGTTTCTTAAAATGGAGAACTGTGACCAATGGTGTTTTACAGGGATCCGTGTTGGGACCACTGTTGTTTGTGATATACTTAAATGATCTGGATGAAGGTCCAGGTGGTCTGATTAGCAAGTTTGCAATGACACCAAGATTGATGGAGTAGCAGATTGTGAAGGGGACTTCCAGAGAATGCAGCTGAATATAGATAGATTGGAGAGTTGGGCAGAAAAATGGCAGATGAATTTCAATCCGGCAAATGCGCGGTGATACATTTTGGAAGATCCAATTCAAGAGTGAACAAATAGGAAATGGAAATATCCTGGAAAAATTGACTACAGAGAGATCTGGGTGTTGAAGTCTATTATACCCTGAAGGTGGCAAAGCAGGTCGATAGAGTGGTCAAGAAGGAAAATGGCATGCTTTTCTTCATCAGACAGGGTATTGAGTACAAGAGTTTGCAGGTCATGTTACAGTTGTATAGGACTTTGGTTCGGCCACATTTAGAATACTGTTATCAGCCCCAAATTCTAAAAAAAAAAAGAATATTGTAGCAAAATGATAATGTTATTGGACTTGTAATCCAGCAGTTTGAATTAATGATCTGGAGACATAAGATCATATTCCACCCTGGGAGCTGGGGAATTTAAATTCAGTTGCCGAAATAAATGTTACAACCTGATCTCAGTCGAGGCTCCTCAAACTACCATTATTCTAGGTGTGTGCTACCCTCAATTGTCAATTCCCAGCTGAGGAGGGGTGAGCTCCTGACCCTTCCTTTTAACCCCTCCCCTTAATTGGTCAGAGCAAGGTTAATTTACAAAGATTCTCTCCTTTATGGATACTTTTCTGCTGGACCAAATGCATGCAAGTATCTGAAGTCTGTAAGCCAAGTGGAAATGGAATGGGTGGTTACTTTATTCAGCCAGGTAGACATGCTGTTCTATAGTTCTGATGATGAATCAGCAAGGGTGGACTATCCCCATCATTACTTTCTACTTGGTCACCACTATTCTTACCTCCAGAATGTCTCATAAAATCCAGCCCTATCTTTAAAAACAAAATATCCCTTAGTGAGTAATCCATAGGAGCTCTACGAGAATACTTTTTTTAAAAAAACATATTGTTTTGTTTTTTTAATAATGCCAGTATGAATAGAAAACCGTAAGGTGATGGTCTAACAAGGAACAATTCAACTGAAACAGTTTATCATTCTTCTCACATGAATATTTGTTTCAGAATATACAACTAACGATTGCCATGAAACCAAATCTGCTTCTCTGATGTCCTGTAGGGAAGGAAATCTGCCATCATTACCTGATCTGGCCAACAAGTAACTCCAGACTGACTCTCAACTACCTTCTGGAAAATTAAAGATAAACAATACACGCTTGCCCATTGATTGACACTGGCATCCCATGAGCAAATAAAATAAAGAACAAGCGGAAGTTGGGTTCATGGCACGAACACCTGAAGGAGTTTTATTTTTTCCTTCATGACATTAAGCATTATTCAGTTGGTTTGGAGAAAGGGAAATTTGGTTGAACAAACTGAATCCATCTGATGTGCTTTTCTTTGAAAATAATGACAGGAAAACAAAATGTTTTCCATTGCAGACATGTGGTCTTCCATTCTAATTGCCTGACACATAGCTGTGAGCTTTTGAAAAATATTAATAGATGTCTCTCTTGCTTCACCCATACTCAACAAATCTCATCTTTAAATATTTGCATGACAAAAGATGACTGCTTCCAGCAGCAGCTCATTTATCTCTATTGATCTTGTCAATGACTACAAACCCTCAGTGATAACATTCTCATATATGATGAATTATATTTCCTGCATGCCTATCTATATCTTGGAAAATGAAACCTCACCTTGAACAAAGGCAAGAGCCAGTTCAATGAAATGTGTTCAGTGGTGAATAGCTATCACCTCATTCACAGAAAGTTAAACTCATTGTAGACACAAATCCCAACAAATGTGCAGAGTTGGCTAAGATTCATTTTCTGCTGAAATTGTTCATCCCTGATCTCTCGATATAATCTGACCACCTAAATGACCTAACAAGTGAGGCCACTTTGTGAGACAAAAGCAGACAAGTCAGTTTTACAGTTTACCTTTGTAGCCTTGCTGACCCTATCTCTCTCCTCTGCTTTTCCCTTTCCCAGCCTCTGCTGCTTAGAATCAAAATCCCCAACATGACAAGAGCTACAATTCAAGAACCACAGGCCAACTCCTGCTGATGCCGTAATTATGATCTCTCAATAGTGTCTGGATTCCTTATCCCCTCCTCATACTGCCAGTGATACTAGGAAAGTGATACCCCATCCAGTGCCCAAGGATGTACAGACAATGCTCTCCTCAGCCTGAATGCTACCTGTGTGCTTACATCTGTGCCCCTCACAGCCATGTTCCTTTTTATGGATCCACCTAATATCATTGTGCAGCCATGACTGGCTCCTCACTGTGCACGTGCTTCTATAACCTGGTCTCTGACCCAGCACGGCAAAATCTCAAACTGCTTTTTACAGGTTGGCAATGAGCTTACTAACTGGATGAATTAGCCTCATTGGAAATGGAGAGAATTTTCAAGGCTTGCTTTCTTCTCAGCTGAGCAAAACAGTTCACAGCAGGAAGAGACATTCCACTGGCAATGCTACCTTTAGCTTCTACTGTCCTCCATTCACTCACCCATCAGGGCTGTTGTGGAATCAGAAAGATGGAAAGGGAGACAGACACAGAAATACAAATAGAAAAGTTCACAGACCTGATATACTAATACAGAAGCATAGATGTTTTTGAGTGAGGAAGACTTTAAAAACTATTAGTTGGAGAGAAGGAAACCACATTCTGATGGATGGAGATAAATAAAATTCATCGTGATGAGGAAGGGGAAAGAATGAGAATGAGAAATCCTTTTAGAAACTGTGGGGAAAACAATTCCTTTGGGAGTGGAAACAGTGAACATATTTCGTAGGAAAGAGAAAGGTTAGGTGAATTGGCCATGCTAAATTGCCCATAGTGTTAAGTGAAGGGATAAATGTAGGGGAATGGGTCTGGGTGGGTTGCGCTTCGGCGGGTCGGTGTGGACTTGTTGGGCCGAAGGGCCTGTTTCCACACTGTAATCTAATCTAATCTAAAAAAAAAGACAAAAGATAGAAGGTAAATGATGAGGGAAAGAAAGATAGTGAAAGAGATAAGCAAAGAAAAGTGTAAAAGATGGGCTGCACTGTTGACTATAGTTTGTGATAGGAAAGTGATGGATATTTGCTTAGAGTTTAGAGGGTTCATGTTACAGAAAGGGTTAACTTCTGATGAAGTAAATGGGATGAAATGACAATTCACTAATATAGTATTCAAAAGAAATCAAATTACGTATTGGGAAAATGTACGTAAAAATATTAGTCAGTTCCTTTAAGAGGTTCACCTTCATATTTTATGGCAAGGCGGAGGCATGAATAGCAATAATTAATTTATTGATAGATAAATACTACAAGTATCCTGTCCTTAGTTTGAATTTAACATTTTTTAATCTCAGCAAAACTAATTTTAAAATAATTTCAAGTAATACGGTGAGAATGTTCTGAGACAGAACAGAAATTGACAGAAATCTACTAGACAAAAATTGCATCATGATGTAAAAAGTAAATGTAACTCACCATTTCCCTAGCATGGCCACCTTTGACATCCATATATGATATCTTGTAATGTTGAACATTTGCACTTGGATGACTCCAGCTGATTTGGAGACTGGTCGGTGTCTTGGTTTCTATGAGAAGGTTTGATGGTGGATCTCTGGAAACTAAAACAACAAGCAACACAGAGCAACAAATTAAATTCAATTGAAAAATTGAGGGCAAACTATGCATTATTCTAAATTATCTTATGTTCACTTTTCTCCCAAATTTCATGGAGCTGATTTCATAGATGAAAGTGTAGTCAACTGAGCAAGATAGACGAAAGAACAATGTCCAGCAAAAATCTCTACAACATTCCATTCTTATGTAAAATTCACATTTATAATTTTTACAATGTCCAAGATATGGTTTATGATGAAGTCAACATTCCACTGAAGGTAATGATCATAAATTATGCACACTTTCAGCAATGATTAGGAGATCAGCTCTCTTGGTTACTAACTTGTACTCATTCCATTATCTGAGGACAATAATACAGAAACTGCAAAACTATTTAGGAAGAGAAAAAAAGTCTATAATCTATTGTTTTCTGCATTATTTTCAATCCACTCTAAAGTGACATGTTCAAATCAATTTTTTTGTAGAAAATCAAATCAATACAAATCATTAGCACCATCATCATCAGTCCTTAGAGCTAGAGCACTCTTCGTAGCACATTCAAAGATAAAACAAAAGCAACTTTATATTAGCCAAGCAAATTCTAAAATCTGAACTTCACTTCTGTGATCTTTAGAACATATTTCAGAAATTAATAGGTTCAGCACGAGGTATTAGCAAATTTAAACCTATGCCTTCTATCACCTCTAAAATCCATAAGGGGTGTGAGGCAACACCAATGTGTTAGCAAAAGTATAAAATTCAGAAATCTGATGACAGATTTGAGGATTCTAATTTTTCTTTAAAAGGACTGTGCTTAGATCTGTTAGAATATTTTTAAACTACAATCAGTTCACGCTATAACGCATGTTTCTTCAATGCCAATTGATGTTTATGCAATTGAAGAATTTAGATCATTATTTGTAGAATGCGAACTTTCCTTACCTGCATTTGCTATAACGTGATTCCAGCCCCATTAGTTTAAATGATATAGCTATTGCGCGATTTTCTTATAACGTGAGATCGCATGAGAACAGAATTATCATGTTATATCAGAACCGACTTTATTTGGGCCGAAATTTTCCAGAGGTTTCAGATTCCCAGTGTAGAGATGAATTGCAGATCACAAGTCCACAGTAGCCATTGTAGATGCAGGCATAATGTGCCCAGGGTTAGCCAAATAAGAAGTCTAGAAGCCCACTCCACTTGGGGATGGTGGTCAGTTTTCAGTATCGAGAGTTCCAATCTGGATCTCCACTGGGTTACAGCCATTGGCTATCTTTACATGGTGGCAGCACATAATGGAAGCACATTGTGGAGCAGGGAGGTGGGTGTCATTGAAGCAGAGCAAATAATCAATGCCCATGAAGTGGGAAGATCTGTTGCTTCGCAATAAAGCCCTTTTGTAAATTACCACTGACAAATAAATTCAAACCTCAAATGCATTGCAGTCAGACCTCTCACTACACAACCACTCTGATCCATCCTTGGATTTGTGACACATCATGGGTCCTGTACACCTTTGGGAAAATCTCTTTTGGCCCCAAAAATTGACGATCTGGCTCTGTACCATCTTTATTGGAACACAATAGTTAGCCTTTTGAGAGAATACTTGGAGATGAGTAAACATTGGGGAACCAGTCTGACACATGATTCCAAATATGCTCATGCCTCCAACTCCAAAGCTGCCTCTATTAGCCTGGAAAAATTCAGCTCAAAGAGCCAGGTGTAATTTGTATAGTGCCTTTCACTACCTCAGGCTATCAAAAGCTTTTCGTAGCCAAATATTTTTGTATTAATATCATGTTGGACAAGTGAAGCTAATTATTAGTGAAATGATTGCATAAAATGTTGCCCTGCGTAATGGTTTAAATTATCCAAACAACAACAGATTCTTCTGTAAAGTAATGAGATCCCATGGTAATGATTTTGTGCTGACAGCAACATTTATTTCAATCCAAGCAAATATATGAATGTTTGTGTCAGGCTGTGAACACAATCTCTTTAAAGGTAACCACCTACATGTGTTATAGCGAAGAACAATGGCATTGCTTTTTGCTGTGTCATTGTATAGTGCAGACAGCGATACTTGATATTCGACGTTCTTCTCTAGACCTTGTAACACTGTTGTGTCCATATTTCCTTTGACATCAAGCTGTAAGCAAAGTAACAAGGCAGATAATGAAAGCAGGCTTACCAGCTACATACTGTAAAAAGAAAAGACAGATGAACATTTTCAGTGGGGACGTTTCTCAGGCATCTTAACTTCAAATGCTGACAGTTCTGTTCTACATTTCTAATATTTTCATTTTTTTTAAACTTTGCACTCCTAGCATCTGCTAATTTTTCACTTTTTTCACCAAAGACCCACAAGTTATTGTTGCTTATTAATAAACTTTTAATAATAAATTAGTAAAATCACTGCTTAGTAAAAGATACAAACACAAATTAATATTGATTAGTGACGAAACAATAAAAATTTGGCTAAATTATGTAGAACAGTCCAAGATGATGACAACTGTTTTATGTATAATGTAACTGATATAGTGTCATTAAATGCATCTACTATGCTTAATGCATATTGCCTAACTGATTAACTTTACAAGTGCTGAATGATTTATTTTCAATGTCCTTAAAGGGATATTTTCATTTGCTTCTTTGAGCCGGCTCTCAGTGTTGGATGAAATAAAAGAAACTTCCAAAGCAAATTAAGTTGCAGAAAGAAAAGGAAAAAAAACTGAAAAGGTGGAAGGTGGGAGAACATACACATTTTTGGGGGAAAAAAAACAAAGGAAACAGAAAAATGATTAAATGCCAAGAAAGTATCATTCTTGTAGGAACTTGGACAATTTGTTTCATATTGCGGTTCATACACTTTTTTTTGAGTTTGGCATTTTCAACCTCACCTTAATATGATGCAGGTTATTTAAATGGGTAAACATTGTTTTCCATGCAAGATGTTAAAGTCTGAAGGTGCTGTGGTGTCCTGGCCAACCACATCTGTGTAAAGTGTTAACAGCTGGACAAGTTTGAGCCCTGAGTAACAGCAAACCAGCAACTACAGAATAGACAGTTTAACTGATTCAGAGAAAGAGAACATTTAGAAATGAAAGTCTGGAGCAAAATTAACAGGATTTATTGGGGAAAGTCAGCATGGATTTGTTCAAAGCTAATCATGTTTAAACAAATTGACTTCATTTATTAACGCAGAAACATGATGAGGTAATGCATTGATGTGGAGTGAGAGACTTCCAAAAGGCAATTCAGTGTCATGCACCAGGTTTTCCAGCGATGACAAAACTGGTGGAAGAGAAGGTAAGAAGAATACTAAGTTAGTTGACAGACTGCCGGAAGGCATACAGTGGGGTACTGTAGAGGCAGTACTATAATCATGCTGTATCTTGTTATAAATTAAAAACTAAGTCTTGAGTGAATATAAATCAAAAAGTTGCAGATGGTTCAAAACTTGGAAGTATTGTGAGCTAAGTGGATATATATATATATAGAGATGGAATGGGCAAGCATGTGGCTGATGAAATTTAATGCGTACAAGTGTGAAGTGATACATTTTTGTACTTTTAAAATGGAGAGATGCTAAGTAAAATAAACAATCCTAAAGTGGGTGAGGCAACAGAGGGACCTGTGAGCAAACATGTACAAATCACTGAAGAGAACATTGCTAAAAGAGCAGACACAGTGATGGAATTTATAAATCAAGGCGCATTGTATGTTTGGCTAGCTCAGTCAGTATAGCAAGTGACTCTTAATCTTAGGGCCATGAGACCAATCCCTGAGCTGGGCACCAATCTTAAGAGGTTCTTTTGGCACAGTGGTTGTGTCCCTACCTATGGGCCAGAAGGTCTATGTTCAAATTCCACCTGCCCGTCCTGTCTGAACAGATTGATCAAAAGTATATCTTTTTGAGAGTACCAAAGCAAGGAAGTTATGATGAAACAAACACTGGTTTGGCTTCAAGTGGAGTACTGTGCTCCACTCTTGTCACCACAGTTTACGAAGAATATAAAAAGCTTTAGAGAGGTTGTAGACAATTTTTATGAAGTTAGATGAGGGACTTCAGGTATATGGATAGACTGGGGAAGCTGACATTGTTCTCCTTACAGGAGTTAAAGTTCAGAAGAGATTTGATAAAAGTATTCAAAATCATTAAGTCTAGACAGAATAGAAAGGAAGAACCGAGGCAGAAAGGCCTAGGTTCAGAGGTTACAGCTTTAAGATAATTGGAAGAAGCAGGAATGGTGACTTGAGGAATTTTTCTTTCAGATAGTGAGTGGTTAGGATCTTAAATGACCAGCCTCAGAGTATGGTGGACATTTTTGAAAGGAAATTGGATAAGGACCTAAAGAGAAAAATATGTCAGTCAACAAGGAAATGGAGAATAAGAAAATTATTATTGCAAAGAATCACATGAACTTAACAGGCTCAATAGCTTTCTTCTTTAGCATAACCTTTCAATGATGCTATAAAAGTAGAAACTTCTTGTAACAAATAATTATTGACTTTCTGCCTTTTGTTACGAACTGTTAGAAAGGTAAGTTGCTGATTTGCAGGACATTCACCCAACCCAAAAGCAGATACTCTCATCTTGGGAGGAACTTCAAACAAATGTGTTAATTCTTTATACTTATTATTCCACAGAGTCATTTCACAGCCGCAAACTTTTGCAAGATATTTTGTCATCTACAGAGGCTTCAGGATATCCAAAATTGGCTTCGTAGAATTCAGCTGCAACCTAGTTGCTACTCATTATGTGCAATACTAAGAATGGCACTATTGGTTTGATCTTTGAGTCAATCACTTGTATCTCTAAAGTTGCTCTTCAATTCAATGACCAACAAAAATGAGACCTTATAACCTATATTATTTAAATGCATTCACAGTTGCACAATGTTAACATATATAATTTTTCATAATTACAGACTATATCGACAAAGTATTTGACTGAATATATCACACAGACCTCTTTTAATTTTCCTCCGCTAAGGGGAATCCATTTTATTTTGTACAGAACAACATCGCTGGCAGCGTGTTTCCACATAATCGTTAAATTGGTGCCTAAAAACTCAGTAACTTTCAGATCTGATGGAGGTGGAACCTTGACTGAGATCAAAAACACTTTGAATATTATTTCTATTCAAACAGAACATGTTCTTTTTAAATCAAACAAACAAAATTATAAGCAATGAATGTCCAATATGAAAACACATACTTGTTTCTCCAGTAATGGTAACAGGCAAAGAGGTCCCAGTGTCATAAATAGAAAGTACAGTGATTACATATTTTGTCAATGAAGTTAGGTTTTTCAATAGTACGTTTTCAACATCCCCAGCAACTTCAACCTGGAATAAAAAGAAGTCAAAATTGAATACCCAACTACAAAGATTGCACATTAAAGCTAACTGCATTTATCCAGTGAATGACTGAGCAAAATGGATTATGAAGATTCTAGCTTCAACCCCTCATCTGCACTCAGTCAGGAAGAAGGGGAGAATAAGAATCATTCTACCAGGGACTTTGCCCCTGATGACTATCCTACAAACCCTTGACAGAAGTGTGTCCAAGTGGACATCATGTTCAGGTTTTCCTCAACAAAAATCGCTTATTATCAGGTTCATATGTGAATGAAGAGAGTTTGGACAATTTACTGTCTGTGGATCTAATCAGCAATACAATATTTAACATCTATTTTTGGGGTGGGTAGAAGACAGAACGTTGGCTAGAAAAGAGGAGTTCTCTGAAAACCTCCACACTTGTGTCTAATTCCTCCTGATGCTATTTTAATCCTTCTCTATTTATGTCACTAGGGATAGTATTATGCAAAAAAGTCAATATTGCATGATTGTGTAAATCCAGAAAAGATGCTTAACTAAAATGATCAGAAATTCATCATGACAATCAGAGTTACCAACATTTGCAGCAGGTTTAAAAAATGCTAATGCCAAGTTGAAATCTCTATAATCAATAAGAACCTTGAGGAATCATCATACAGAGTGTTTAAAGTATGTTTAATATTAGAAATGATTGGAAGCAAAGAATGCAAGCTTAGATTTGTCATTTATCATAATGCTTATGTTGGTTGGAACATCTGGGCCTCTGCTTATCAGTTTATTTTAGATTCATTCACAGGATGAGGGTATTGCTGGCCAGCATTTATTGCCCATCCTTAAGTGCCCAGGTGGCAGTTAAGAATAACCCACATTGCTGAAGTCACATGAAGGCCAGCCAAGGTAAGGATGGCAGCTTTCTTCCCTAAAGGACATTAGTAAACCAGATGGTTTTTTCCATCAATTGAAAATGGATTCACAGTCATCAGGAGACTCTGAATTCCAGATTTTTATTGAATTCAAATTCGACCATCTGCCATGGCAGAATTCAAAATGAGGTTCTCAGAAGAGTGACTGTGTCCCTGGATTAACAGTCCAGCGATAATATCACTAAGTCGTCATTTCCCATTGTTCCCACTCAAGACATTTATCAATCCACAACAGACATGCCCCATAGCTCTCTCAACAACCCAGGTGTCAGTATATGATTCAAAAACTGATCAAACATCACCTACTCATACAGCTGGTTATTTCACATTTTGAACTGGCAGGTACTCAGTTCAGAAAATTAATAAAGCCAAGGTGGGGGGAAGAGAATGATGTAAAGCTATTGTGATGAATTAGTAATCCAGAGACCCAGGTAATGCCCTGGGCAACCAAGGTTCAAATCCCACTGTGGCAGATGGTGGAATCAGAGTTCAAAGAATCTGGAATTAAAATTTTCATGACCATGAAACCACTATTAATTGTCATAAAATCCCATCTGGCTCACTGATGTGCTTTAGGATAGGAAAGCTGCCATCCTTACTTGGTCTGGCCCACATGTGACTCCAGACCCACATCAGTGTGGTTAATTCTTAAGAGCCCTCTGAAATGACCACTCTTGTTCATCAAATTGCTCAAGAGATCAAAAACGGTCTGACCACCTAGCATCAAACTAGGCAAACCCAGCCTTGTCAATCATGTAAAGTCTTACCAAGTGGTTAGCACTGCTGTCTCACAGCGCCAGAGACCCGGGTTCAATTCCTATCTCAGGCGACTGAATGTGTGGAGTTTGCACATTCTCCCAGTGTCTGCGTGGGTTTCCTCCGGGTGCTCCGGTTTCCTCCCACAGTCCAAAGATGTGCAGGTCAGGTGAATTGGGCATGCTAAATTGCCCGTAGTGTTAGGTAAGGGGTAAATGTATGGGTATGGATGGGTTGCGCTTCGGCGGGTCGGTGTGAACTTGTTGGGCCGAAGGGTCTGTTTCCACACTGTCGTGTAATCTAATCTAATAACCAATAGCTAACACTAAAATTGGGAGAGTATCTCAGATTCGTCAAACAATTGTCACAGTTATATTCCCATAATCATACCCTACAGAAAATGTCCCAGAACTACCATCATCATCCCTGGTACAGACCTAGCTGAGATGGCAACATGGCGGTACACATTTAGGAGGGAGGAACCATAGGAGGCCTCATACCTACTCTGGATCTAATGAATTCTCATGGCATCATATCGAAAATGAGCAAGGAAATCTCCAGCTGATTAGCACATACTGCACCTATCTCAGCTGATAAATCAATGCTGTGTTATGTGGAACAACTTGGAGGAAACAGTGGAAAGGGAGCAGAATGTACGCTAGATGCGGGTCTTCAAATCCCATTGCCAAGAGTGGTTCAGCAGCAGTACAACTGAGCAAGTTGGTTGAGTTACAAAGGACGTAGCTGCTAGGCTGTGTCTGCAGTAGGTGAATGAGGGAAAAACATAGTTGATTTCTGCTTCACCAAACTGCCTGCACATATACATCTGTGAATGATCGCATTGATAAGAATGACTACTGCACAGTCCTTGTTGTAACAGAACGTCCAGCAGCATGTGGTGACGATGATGGATGGCAGTGAGCAAGAGAGCTAAGCAATTCTCCGCAACCTCTACCAACAGGAGGCAATGGCAAAGGATAACAGTTGGAGCAAGTAAATAAAAAGGGTGTCTTTGGTAGTGAGAGGGCTGATACAAAGTGGGAGTACACAGACAAAGGAATTCTGCAGCCCAATGCTAACCCATATGATCATAACATGTAGTAAGTGTGAATAGTTCCTTGTTTATTCTAATTTTCCTCTTTGTTTGTACTGATGTGATACCAATGGCATTCAGAATACTTGCATCTTGACCTTTAGGCCTTCTGCTTGTTTAAATCTCATGTCACATTTTGAAAATGAAATCTGGTGTTCACATTGAGATTACTGTGTTGTGTGGCACTTCCACCAAGTTAAATTGTGTGGATTATGAACAAATTTGGCAAATCAGAACTGAGCATCCAGGAGCTGCTGTGAGCCATTAGCAGCAACAACCTGCAACCTCATAGCCTGACATATCCCCACTTTATTATTATGATCAAGCCAGCAGATCTCCATAGTTCGATGTAGAGTGTGTGTGAAGACATGACAGGAGCAGCATCAGCAATACCCAAAATGTGAGAGCAAACTTGTGTAGCCACAACACTGAACTACTTACATGCCAAATGATAAAGAGAGCTAAGTAATTCTTTAACCAATGGATCAGACCCAAGCTCTGCAGTCCCACAGTTGCAAATGGTAGAGGTCAATTAAACTACTGCCTGGGGAGAAGCCTCTGCAAATGTTCCATCCCTTAAAAATGGGGGAGCCAAGCACATCAGTGCAAAGATAACGGGGAAGTATTCTCAACAATCTTCAGTCAGAAATGCAAAGTTAATGATCTATCTTGGCCTCTTTCAGAGGTCCCATGCATCACAAATGCCAGTTTTCAGCCAATTCAATTCACTTTGTGTGATATTAAGGAATGGCTTAAAGCAATTGATACTGCAAAGGCTACAAGTCCTGACAACATTTTGGCAACAATACTGAAGACCTGTGCTCGAGAACGTGCTGAGCCCCTAAATAAGTTATTCCAATATGGCTACATCACAAGTACCTCCCCAACGATATAGGAAATTGCTAAGTTATGTCCTAAACACAAAGGGTAGAACAAATCCAACTTGGCTAATTACCTCTCCATCAGTTCATAATAGCAAAGTAATTGAAGGGGTCATCAACAGTGCTACCAAATAGCACTTGCTCAGCAACAAACTGCATAAGGATACTTTGGTTCCATTTGGCCATTCAGCTCCTGACCAATGTTCCCTCCAAGCTGTTCACAAGCATGGCACCCCAAGGTTCCATATGTGGCATTCAGCATTGGCATGGTAATCACAACATTGACTTCAAGTTTCAGAGGTCAATGCCATGCATGGAACTGGGAGACCCATTAAGAAAATTAGAAGGAATTCTGCTACTGACCTCATTGCAACCTTAGTTCAAACATGGACTAAAGAGCTGAATTCCAGAGGTGATATGAAAGTAATTGCCTTTGACATCAAGGCTGCAGCTGATTGAGTGTAGAACCAGGGAGCCTGAGCAAAACTAAAGTCAATAGGAATTAGTGGGAAACTCTCTAACAGTTGCAATCACAACCAGCATAAAGAAAGATGGTTATGGTTATTGGAGGTCAGTCCTTTCAGCCCTAGGACATCTTTGCAGGAGTTCCTCAGGGTAGCATCGTAGGCTCAACCATCTTCAGCTACTTCATTATCTTTCCTCTATCATAAGGTAAGAAGTGTTGATGGTCACTGATGATTGTACGATGTTCAGCATCTTTCACAACTCCTCAGAGGCTGAAGCTGACCAAGTCAAAATACAACAGGACTTGGATGATATCCAGGCTTGGACTGAGAAATGACAAATATAATATTCAATGGTATTACCATCACTGAGACATTAAAAATACCCTGGACATTGCCACTGACCAGAAACTGAACTGGACCAGCTATATAAGTACTGTGGCTAGAGAAGCAGGTCAGAGGCTATGAATCTATAATGAGTAACTCATCTCTAATCTCCAAAGCCTGTCCACTATCCACAAGGCACAAGTCAGGCGTGTGATAGAATACTTTGCATTTTCCTGGAGGACTCCAATTCCAACAAACACAAGGAGCACAACACAATCCAAGTCAAAATAGCTTGCTTGGTTTGCACTACAAACATCCCTCCACCACTAGTTCTTAGTAGCAGCATTGAGTACCATCTACAAGGGGCACAGCAGAAATTCTCCAAGATTCCCTAGGCAGTTCCTTCCAAACCAAAGACCTCTACCACCTAAACAACAAAAGCAGCAGATACACAGGAACATCCTCAGCTGAACGTTCCAAGTCACTCATCATCATGAAATGTACCTTGCAACATTTTAGCATTCATTCACTGTGGCCAAGGCAAACTCCTGGAACACTCTCCTCAATAGTATTGTGGATATGCTAGTACAAAATGGAGTGCAGTGGTTCAAAAAGAAGCTCACCACCACCTTTCAAGAGACAAAAAAAAACTGCAGATGCTGGAATCCAAGGTAGACAAGCAGGAGGCTGGAAGAACAGCAAGCCAGGCAGCATCAGGGGGTGGAGAAGTCAATGTTTCGGGTCCTGAAGAAGGGTTCCACCCGAACTTTTGACTTCGCCACTTCCTGATGCTGTGTTCTTCCAGCCTTCTGCTTGTCTACCACCTTTCAAGAAGCAATTAAGGTTGAGAAATAAACACTGGCTGAGTCAATGATGTCCACATCAACTGAATGAGTAACAAGAACTATTAATATCGGATAAGAATTCCAAGGCTTCCCACCTGCAATTTAAAGCATTCCAATATCTGATCAGTTGTGTTGTATCCCAAATATTAATTATTTGTGTGATGAACACATAACCCAGATGTTAGTAATTTCTAGATCCATGACATTTGTATACATCATGCTGCACTAACCGCATATGATTGAGTAGGCCGAACATGAATTTTACCTGTTTGGGATCATTCCCATTGGCTGCCACATAAGTGATACGATGACCTCTCACTTTCCTTGAAGCTGTCTCCCAGTTTACTTTAACACTACTGTGACGAAGTTCAGTGAGGCGCACATTTGCTGGGGCTTGAAGTGAAACTACAAATAAAAAAAAAACATTTCAAAAGCCAACAAAAACAGAACAGATGGTCTTCTGCAGCCTTAACAGTTTCCAAGCAGTTTTAGATATTTTCTAATCAACCAATTCAGAGATGTTATGACACACCTCATGGAGCAGATGGGACTTGAACCCAAGCAGTCTTACGCTTGGCTTGTCGCTGGTTACACAGGATGTGACCTTTGGTGTTCTCTGCTCCCTTGAGCTTGAGTGCATCACTGAACACTATATCTCCTATTATACCTTACACTGACTGGGTCATATTCACCAGAATCTTATCCCTAATCTCCTTCACTTCTGTCTTTCCCTTTAATGTTCTTTAAAATTCACTGCTTTGACCAAGGTTTTGGATAATCCTCCCAGTCTGCCCTTATTTGGCTCAGTATCCAATTTCTTTATATCTCTGTAAACCATTGCAGGATATTGTCTATCCTAATGATACTATCTAAATGCTAGTAGGATTTTTAAAAACTAGCAAACCATCCAAAGCACTGCTTATAACAACAGCATTGTTACACAAGAAAATGAATAATTGGGCTCCTGTGACATTGCTCATAGTAAGTTGGATGTTTTATAAGAAGAGTGTTATGCGAAGGAACACATTTATGTGTTAGCAATGAAGTTAGCCCTGATAACTACGTGTACTAAAAAGACACCTAAGGATCTGGCTATGCTAGGATGGAATCTTACAGAATAGAAGCACTTTCAGTGGGGGGGTGGGTGGAAGGAGAGGCGGTACCAAAGACAAAAGATGCTGGGACAGGAGCCCTAGAATATAAAAACCACTGCTAATGAAGCTTTTGAAGAACACTGGGACACATTATGGAATAAAGGAGAGGGATCCTGTGACCTGGAGGAAACGACGTCAGAAAACAAACAAACCAGAGAGACTAAACAAGGTGAAGGTCAGCCTACATAAACTGATACCTTAATCTTTATTGCATCACGGGACTGTGAGAATTTATTTTCCAGCATAAAATTTCTAATTACCACAGAATATAAACTAAATTGGAATGTGCTCAGAGACCATCAAACAGTGGCAAGACAGCTAACCTTAACAGGTAGAATTCAAGTCCCATGCACGTTATATCAAGAGTTCCATTTACAAAATGATTCAGTTACTAGCGAAGTTTAATGATTTCTTGTACAATTATTTAAGGTGTGTTTATCAAATTATAAAATTAACTGCAGTTTGCAGCAAAAGCCATTCACTAGCTCTGTAAACCTCTTCCCACTCAATCCCTCAGCCTTTTAGATTCTCTTTGCTCCCTTTCTGTATTCTCACATAATTGCTCAAAAGGTAGCATGATTGGCAAAAGATATTGGTACAAAAGTTTTAGGTTTTTTGACATATAGGCATTTTTCATATGTGACAGATGTGACAAACAAAAGGTAAGACTCTGAATTATGTAAATGCTATGATTTTCATCACTATTACAAACTTTTCTATATCCATTTTCCACTACTATTGGGAAAGGAAGCTAAATATAATTAATCAAAACCATAACAAACTATAAAGAGATAATAGACAAGAGTACAACCTCCATTGAAAGAAATAACTTTTGAAAATAAATTTGAACTTTCAGTTTGTAGCTTATAAAAGATTACCCCCGCCCCCCCCAACATATTACATTTTAAGAACTTTCCAGTGTGAAAAGACTAAAAGTCCTATTGATTATATGTTATAGAGTCATAGAGATATATAGCATGGAAACAGACCCTTCAGTCCAACCTGTCCATGCCGACCAGATATCCCAACCCAATCTAGTCCCACCTGCCAGCACCTGGCCCACATCCCTCCAAACCCTTCCTATTCATATACCCATCCAAATGCCTCTTAAATGTTGCAATTGTACCAGCCTCCACCACTTCCTCTGGTAGCTCATTCCATACCTGTACCACCCTCTGTGTGAAAAAGTTGTGCCTTAGGTCTCTTTTATATTTTTCTCCTCTCACCCTAACCCTATGCCCTCTAGTTCTGGACTCCCCAACCTCTTATCTTCATAGACAGCTTGTACTTTAAAACTGTAGAATATTTCCTGCTTAATTTCAGCATGACTGGTAAACTCACTTGATAGAGATACATTACAGTGTCTTTTAAAATGACTTTTTGTCATTTACATAAATGATTTGGATGCAAGCATAAGAGGTACAGTTAGTAAGTTTGCAGATGACACCAAAATTAGAGGTGTCGTGGACAGCGAAGAGAGTTACCTCAGATTACAACAGGATCTGGACCAGATGGACCAATGGGCTGAGAAGTGGCAGATTGAGTTTAATTCGGATAAATGCAAGGTGCTGCATTTTGGGAAAGCAAATCTTAGCAGGACTTATACACTTAATGGTACGGTCCTAGGGAGTGCTGCTGAACAAAGAGACCTTGGAGTGCAGGTTCATAGCTCCTTGAAAGTGGAGTCACAGGTAGATAGGATAGTGAAGAAGGC
>NC_057729.1:29308024-29315594 GCF_004010195.1 Chiloscyllium plagiosum
GTGGTGGAGACTGGTACAATTGCAACATTTAAGAGGCATATGGATGGGTATATGAATAGGAAGGGTTTGGAGGGATATTGACCGGGTGCTGGCAGGTGGGACTAGATTGGGTTGGGATATCTGGTCGGCATGGACGGGTTGGACTGAAGGGTCTATTTCAATGCTGTACATCTCTATGACTCTAAGTAGATATTCAATTCTCCTGAAATCATTTCAAAATGATTGTTAGCTCCAAAGGTTTTATTTCTGTTCTTTTCACCAGAACTCTCATTCAATGTGGTGGTTTTACTGTAAATCGTCCCTCTGTTGCACGTCAGGTGAATCTTTCAGCTTCACTTTAACTCCTGGTAAACTTGGGTCTTTTCGATCTGAGCACGATCCTCTCACATTCCAGCAGAGCAATTCGCAGAGACTTTCAAGCCCACACTGCTCCCTCTACTGGATGCTGGAAGACTAACTTGTCTGTTATAATTCAGAGATGCCGGTGTTGGACTGGGGTGTACAAAGTTAAAAATCACACAACACCAGGTTATAGTCCAGCAGGTTTAATTGGAAGCACACTAGCTTTCGGAGTGACGCACAATCACCTGATGAAGGAGTGTCGCTCCGAAAGCTAGTGTGCTTCCAATTAAACCTGTTGGACTATAACCTGGTGTTGTGTGATTTTTAATTTTGTCTGTTATAAGTTACACAAAGGTGAAAATGTATTGCTGGAAAGGCGCAGCAGGTCAGGCAGCATCCAAGGAGCATGAGCCCTTCTTCAGGAATGAGGAAAGTGTGCCAAGCAGGCTAAGATAAAAGGTAGAGAGGAGGGACTTGGGGGAGGGGCATTGGAAATGCAATAGGTGGAAGGAGGTCAAGGTATAAGTTACACAAAACCAGGTTATAGTCCAACAGGTTTATTTGGAAGTACTATCTTTTGAGGCAACCACCTGATGAAGAGGCAGCGTCTCAAAAGCTAGTGCTTCCAAATAAATCTGTTGGACTATAACCTGATGTTGTGTGATTTTAACTTTGTCCACGCCACTCCAACACCTGCCCCTCCAAATCTTGTCTATTATATTCAGTAGTATGTTAGCAATGACTGTTATATGATATCACAATGTCTTCTTCTGTACTTTCCTGTCTCAAGTTCATTACAAAACTAGTATAAATTACAAGGCCCATAAATCCAGGTAGAAATGCTGATAATCAACTCTAATTTATCTCGGAATTAAGTGGACTGTGTAAAACAAGTCTTATTAGAACCTGGCATTCTCAACACTTCTCTGAGATTGTGGAAGCTCACTGTCTCTCCACTGTCAGCATAAAGGTTGCTGCTAATCTCTCCATCTTGCACTTTCTTTAACAATTAAACAATCTTCAATCTCGGAACAATTGAACTTGTCAAACCAACAATCAAACGACCTACATCCCAATTGTTATAAGTTGAAAAATTGGATTATTGTCAAACATTGTGTGTTCTGAGAGACAAAAAAAAATCATTTATGCATCCAGAACATTTATACACTGACGTGTACCACCAAACATATGAATGATACTCTCCCCACATGATAAGTGCATCTGTTGACTACATGATCTGCAAAAGATTTTCTCAAAGCAAATTTCTAAGAATGAGGGACATTTTATGGTGATCCAGCAGTGTTACTATTTCACTTCGCCCAGAACCATTCCTGGGACTGTCAGAATATTGGAATGGGATATTCTACCCATTGAACTGCATCCAGGAAAACATCACGGTATAAGAGAAAATGTAGCAAAACAGCAAGGATAGTTCAAAATGTTGTGCAAACCACTGACACAATCTACAAGCTGTACCAAAAACAAGCATGATTCAACTCACATGTTGCTTGCTGTGCAGTTACTGGTTCACTTGTTTCCTCTCCATATAAAGCATAAGCTGTTACAACGTACTCTGCGCTTGCAGAGAGACCTTCTATTTCAATATCTGTGTATTGAACATCAACTCTCACCTGTCAATACAGAACAGGATAATGGATTTTCACATAACAGGAGTAACTTATTATTAAAGAGTAGATAATCTTTCTCTAGTCTCTGGCAGATTATTATTTTAAACATTGAAAGTAATTCATGATATTTCTGTCATGCTTTTGAACCTACAGTCAACTCAATATTGTAGTCCATAAGTATAACAAACTTATATAAATCCACGGCTTTTCAAACTATGCATTTTCACAGATTATTCCAGCCTAATACACAAAATTATGGACTGGAAAGGCGTTGGATGTAGAGTGGAGACAGGCTTTCCATCCCCAAGGCTAGATGTTTAAAGGACCCCCCTCAGTGTTCTGCGATCTGTCAGAAAGGAAGCAGAAATTCATAATCTAGCCTCCCAGTGCTATGTTTAAGAATTGGCAGATATAAGCTCCTCGTTTCTCATTGAACTGGATCACTCTTTCCAAAAGACTCCTTTACATCAAAATTTATCAGTAAGCTCCTCTCTCATTTCACAATACAACATCTAAAAAACCTATTCCTTAGTTTGTTCCTTAATGTCTTGTTCTGGAAAACCATCTTACATACATTGCAAGAATTTGTCTCCAAAACAACAGTGCTAATTATTTTTATCTATGTATAGACTGAGATTTCCCGTCCTTATTGTATAACCCTTGCTACATACATCTAATTTCCTGATTTTCATCATCACTGCTGTGTGGAGGCCGATGAGTAACTTCCTCTGGCATTCCAGAGGGGGAGGGAAATAGTAATATGTGGAAATAAATACACTGGTCACAGGAAAGAGAAGGTGGCGCAGTATGGGTGGAATCTTGTAGAGGTCTGAGCAACATGGGCTATCACAAGATTTGTAGCAAAATCAGACAAGAAGTTCAGAGAGGCCTATCTCAAGATAAAGAGAATCTCGCTTTATCATTTATGCTTTTGATGGGCTGCAAGATATGTTTTTCACTCGGCAGTGATGTGTCGCCAGTTATGAGGGATCACTGCTTATTAAATGCCTTGATGCCATAATGCACCTCATTTTGTATTCAGCATTTGTCTTAACAAACTGTTTTTGTACTGAACTGAACTGAACTGTGGATCTGTACACTTAGATCCTTCTGTATATCGATGCTATTAAGAATTCTGCCATTTACTGTTTATTTCTTACCTTCATTAGATCTTCCAAAATCCGTCACCTCACACTTGCCTGGATAAAATTCAATCTGTCATTTCACCGTTCAAGTCTCCAGCCTAGCTATGTCCTGCTGTACCTCTGGCAATCCTCCTCACTATCCTCGGCTCCAATTTTTGTGTCATCAGTAAGTTTACTAATCAGACTACCCACATTCTCCTCCAAATCATTTATATGTAATACAAACAATAGGGTTCCAATATTGATCCCTGTGGAATACCAATGATCACAGAACTCCAGTCAGAAAATCACCACTATTCTCTGCCTTCTATGACCAAGCCAGCTCTGTATCCGCATTACCAGCTCACCATGGATCTTATGTGACTTCACCTTCAAGATTAGATTGCCATGAGGAACACTGTCAAAGGCCTTGTTGAAGTCCATGAAGATGACGTTCACTACCCTGCCCTCATCAATCATGTAAGGAAGGATGTGCTGGTCTTGGAAGGGGTCCAGAGGAGGTTCACAAGAATGATTGTGCGAATAAAGGGATTATGATATGAACAGCCATTGAGGACTCTGGGTCTCTATTCGATGGTATTTAGAAGAGGGGGGAATCTCATTGAAACTTACAGAATTCTGAAAGGCCTGGACTAAGTGCACACGAACAAGATATTTCCATTAGTAAGAGTGTTTAGGGCTTCAAAGTCAGGGGATGATCCTTTAGATGAGGAAGTATTTCTTCAGCCAGAGGGTGGTGAATCTGTGGACTGCATTTCTGCAGAAGGTTATGGAGGCCAAGTCATTGAATGTATTTAAGATAGAGATAGATAGTTTCTTGATTAGTAAGGGGGAAAAAGCATTCTGGGGAGGAAGAAAAATGTCAAGAATATGGGGTTGAGAAAGATATCAACTATGATTGAATGGCAGAGTACACCCAACGGGCTGAATGTCCTAATTTCTCATATATCTTAAGGTCTTATGCCTTCTCTACTTCCCTATAGTAGTTACAGGACTCTCTCAAACACTGGCCCAGCCTTGTTCAGGTAATGTCCATTTCAACATACGAGTCCCCATCTCCCCAGGTACTGATTGCTTAGTGCTCCTTGAATTCAAACCCACTTCTCACACAACTTTAAGCCATGGATTTATCTCCCCAATCTTCTTTACCCTACAGAATTTTCCACATATCTCAAATAATAATCTGGAGATTTCAGGTTTTGATTTTGAATTTGGTGTATGGTTCCTCTTGCTGCCTATATAGAACCTTTCTTTCCCAGTTTTACCGAGGTCAGTGGTACTTACATGGACCTCAATAACTGGATCCTCCTCTCCCACTAAAAGGTCACTGTAACCAAACAGCACTGATATACTTCTGTGTTTACAGATATTTATAATCAATCTGTTCAGACATGTCAGGACTCACCTGTGGAGCAGGTGGGGCTTGAACCAGGCCTTCTGATCTGGAGATAGGGACAGGAACACTGTCACAAAAGCCCTATCTCTGTACTTATAAATATTTTCTAATCAACCTGCTCTGGGATATTGTTACACACAACCAGAACAGGTGGCACTTAAACCTGGGCTTCCGAGCTCTTTGGTGGGGACACCACCACTACACTACAAGAGCCCAGAAATTGAACTCTGAAAAACTCTGCTCGCAAAGAGGAACAAGGTTAAGCTAGTTAAGTTATTAACTAGCTTAACCTTGTTCCTCTTTGCGAGCAGAGTTATTAAGTTAAGTGCTAGTTAAGTTATTAACTAGCTACAATTTCTCTCAGGGAGGATGTACAGATCTGTTTAAGACTACAAGAAGAATAACTTACTTTTCTTACACAGAGACTTGCCTCTTTTGAACAGTTTTTTAAAAATTAGTTGTTAAATGTAAATAAACATTAGAATTTAGAGTTGAAGTGTTGACAGCATAATTAAATTAAATAGCAGAACAAGTGTAGGGGATTTTGCACACTAAACCTGTTCCTATCTTTCCTTCCATTTTAATATGATATTCCAGTATGGTACTGATGGATATTTATACAAGGAAGAATACAAAGTCTTCTTTATCTCATGGTGAATGTTCCTTTGTCAACTAGTATCACTAACACAGACTGATTGGGATCAATCTTATTTCTTCAGTGAAATGCCTTCAGTTCCTTTCCTACATTAAAGGCATAATATAAATCCACACTTTGATATTATTAAGATTGAAGCAAAGTAATAGGAGCTCTTTCCAAATCTACCGCCACCGCAGACAGGTGAATCATCAACAAGTAAAGGTGTAAAAACAGGGCACAATAATTTAGCTTCAAATTCTGCTATCTATCAAAATGGGAAGGCCTCCTCTCCACTATGCCAGCAAGCTGAGCTCAAAACACCACCCTCCAGGAAACTAATCTAAATATATATTCATCAGTCTGAGCTATTTCAGTTTCAAAACTTCAAACTTAGTTCAGATCCTAATTTAAATGAGCATTTTCATTAAGATGTGAGCTTACTTTATAAAAACTTTTACAAGTAAAATATGAAATACATTCTAATAACATAAAAGCGGAACATAATGATTCCATTGCTTTAAAGAAAATACCTCTTTTCCATCATCCATTCCATCATTAGAAACTTGCTCATACAGGATCATATACTGAGTGGCTCCTTCTTGAGGATCCCATTTAATTCTCATACTGTCATGTGTGACATCATAGATTGTAAGATTATTCAGTGATGGAAAAGATGCTAAAAATGACAAATTTTCAAAATTAAAATCAGTTAGGTAATCTTCATAAATTTCAAATGACTGTTGTCAACATTAAATATTTAAAATATCTATATGACATTTTTAATCTTTATTCACTGCAGGAGCTAATCCATCTATTTCAAATGAAATAATGCTTTTGATGAAGCATTGGTAAAAATGCTCAAACTTTTGTTTTTGAACAAATATCAGCAACAATAATCTCCAAGGTACAATCCTTGATAAATAAATCATACGAAGGAGACAATCCTGTATACAAAAGTTTTGAGAGTTAGTCATTAAAAACCATTAGGTTCTTTTTTACTTATATAGAACATAGAACAGTACAGCACAGAACAGGCCCTTCAGCCGTCGATGTTGTGCCGATCATTTATCCTACTCTACGATCATACTCACCTACATGTCCTTCATTTTACTATCATCCACGTGCCTATCCAACATAGAAAATGTCCCAAATGTGTCTGACTCTACTACCATCCTGGCAGTGCATTCCACACACACACACCACTCTGTGCAAAGAACCTACCTCTGATATCTCCCCTAAACCTTCCTCCAATCACCTTAATTTTGCCCCCTCCTGATAGCCATTTCCACCCTTGGAAAAGGTCTCTGGCTATCCACTCTATCTATACCTCTCATCATCTTTTGCACCTCTATCAAGTCACTTCTCATCCTTCTTCACTCCAATGATAAAAGCCCTAGCTACTTCAATCTTTCTTCAGAAGACATGCCCTCCAGTCTAGGCAGCATCCTGATGAAGGCATTCCAGGCATTCCTGATGAAGGGCTTTTGCCCGGAACATCAATCTGAATTCATCACCCTTATTGTTGGCACTTCCTGCGTTAAAATATACAGACTTCAACCCATCACCATGACTGCAACTTTGCCCTAACAACTTTCTATCCTTCCTCACAGGTTCTCTATACATTGTTTCTGCTGGTTCACCAGCTACCCCATCCTCTTATCTGTAGCTCTGGTTTCCATCCTCCTGCCAAACAATAGACAATAGATGCAGGAGTAGACCATTCTGCACTTCGAGCCTGCACCACCATTCATTATGATCATGGCTGATCATCCTCAATCAGTATCCTGTTCCTGCCTTATCTCCATAACCCTTGATTCCACTATCCTTGAGAGCTCTACCCAACTCTTTCTTAAACGAATCCAGAGACTGGGCCTCCACTGCCCTCTGGGGCAGAGCATTCCACACAGCCACCACTCTCTGGGTGAAGAAGTTTCTCCTCATCTCTGTCCTAAATGGTCTACCCCGTATTTCTAAGCTGTGTCCTCTGGTTCGGCACTCACCCATCAGCAGAAACATGTTTCCTGCCTCCAGAGTGTACAATCCTTTAATAATCTTATACGTCTCAATCAGATTCCCTCTCAGTCGTCTAAACTCAAGGGTATATAAGCCCAGTCACTCCAATCTTTCAACATAAGATAGTCCCGCCATTCCAGGAATTGACCTCGTGAACCTACGCTGCACTCCCTCAATAGCCAGACTGTCTTTCCTCAAATTTGGAGACCAGAACTGCACACAGTACTCCAGGTGTGGTCTCACCAGGGCCCTGTACAGCTGCACAAGAACCTCTTTGCTTCTATACTCAATCCCTCTTGTTATGAAGGCCAGCATGCTATTAGCCTTCTTCACTACCTGCATGCTTACCTTCATTGACTACAAAGATCCCTTTGTACTGCCCCTTTACCTAAATTGATTCCACTGAGGT
>NC_057729.1:29316714-29324730 GCF_004010195.1 Chiloscyllium plagiosum
TGCATTATACCCAGAAACATCTGCCATTGTTCCTCCACTGTCATCCCTGCTAAGGTATTGCACCATTGATCTTTGACCAGCTCCTCCCTCATAGCTTCATAGTTCCCTTTATTCAACTGAAATATTGTCACTACCGATTGTATCCTCTCCCTCTCAAATTGCAGATTGAAGCTTATTGTATTATAGTCACTACCTCCTAATGGCTTCTTCACTTTGAGGTCCCTGATCAATTCTGGTTCGTTGCACAATACCAGATCCAGAATTGCCTTCTCCCTGGTAGGCTCCAGCACCAACTGTTCTAAGAATCCATTTCGGAGGCACTCCACAAAGTCTCTTTCTTGAGGTCCAATACCATCCTGATTCTCCCAGTCTACCTGCATGCTGAAATCCCCCATAACAACTGTAGTAACATCTTTACGACAGGCCAATTTCAGCTCCTTATTCAACTTACACCCTACATCCATACTACTGTTTGGGGGCCAAGAGGGTCTTTCTACCCTTAGAATTTCTCAGCTCTATCCATACTGACTTTACATCCCCTGATTCTAGGTCCCCCCACGCAAGGGACTGAATATCATCCTTTACCAACAGGGCCACCTCACCCCCTCTGCCCGTCAGTCTGTCCTTACAATAGCACGTATAGCCTTGAATATTCATTTCCCAGGCCCTAGTTTAAACTAGTTTAAACCCTCTCAAAGAGCTGTAGCAAACCTCACACCCAGTATATTGATATCCCTCCAGTTCAGATGCAACCCATTCTCTTTGTACAGATCCTATCTTTCCCAGAAGGTATCCCAAGGATCCACATATCTGATGCCCTCCCCCCTACACCAGCCATGTTCAGCTGCACTCGCTCTCTGTTCCTAGCTTCACTAACCCGTGGCACCGGTAGCGATCGTGAGACTACTACTCTGCTCTTTCAGCTTCCAACCTAACTCCCTATATTCGCTTTACAGGTCCTCATCCCTTTTCCTAGCTATGTCATTGGTACCAATGTGTACCACACACCTTCTGGCTGCTTACCCTCCCCCCTTAAGAATCCTGTAGACTCGATCCGAGACTTGCTCTGAGTTATTGTAAAGAGAGTTAAAGATACTGGACAATGGTATAAAGGTTTGATGTAATTATACCTAAATGAGTGATAAGCTTCATCCAACCATTTTTAATCTTGGTAGAAGGGGCTGTTAGCTGGTTGGAGGTTAAAGAAGGATTCAGTGAATTAGCTAGCATATTATTGATAGGTTGTAAAAGAATGTATGATAGTCAAACACAGAGTTCAGATGGAACATGTAGTCTGTTTTAGTATCAAAGGAATTGGGACTGTTAGACTACTTTAACTCTTTCTAATCTGTCACTGGTATTTCAGGATTTGAATGCAAGAGTTAAGGATGAAAATTATGTTCTGCAGAATACCACCAAATGTAATCAAGCTCAATTGCTGAATGGCCTAACAGCATATCATCTCCCATAGTAACATGCTCTATTGTTTTACATCATCACGTTGCAGGATTCATTAGCATTCCCCAATGTAAAACTCACACAACTTAAGGGACAACTTATCATGTTAAGAGACTTAAGGAAATGTTGTAACAAAAGTTTATAACCACCCTGGGAAAATAAAAATAGAAGTAGCATGACATGCTGCACAAAGAATCACAGGGAATACCAGATCTTAAGGAAAGGTCAATCCTTAAGTATGAGGACAGGAGAGACTATGGGCACCATGAGGCGTTTGTGTCTTGTTTAATTCTGATGGATCCCAGCTCAACGATAGAAGATTTACTAAAGAAATGTAAGGTAAAACTGCTAATTTTAATCAACATTGTCATAAACAATATAGCCCAGCATCCTCAAAGTAATTTTCAAAGATATAAAGAAAATATCAAGTAAAGAAAAATGAAATAAACTAAGACATTAAAAAAAAATGTGTCTGATTTATAGGATTAATGCTACTGGTTTCCAGGGAAGTGGTGATATCATGAAAAAATGTGCATTGACCCGATAACCTTCAGTTAAACAGAAAGATAATCAGGGCATGCTCAGAACGAGAGTGTGGTGCTGAAAAAGCACAGCCAGAAAAGCTGCTCCTTGGATGTTGCCTGACCGACTGTGCTTTTCCAGCACCACACTCTTCAACTCTGATCTTCAGCATCTGCAGTCCTCACTTTCTCCATGTTCACAACTAGGGGTCTTCTTACTGATGGATATGTGGAGAATGCCTTCAAATTAATAAGCTGAAGTGGTTTACAGATCATATGAACAATTTGCTTTTACTCAATCTCTTAAAATTTCTTCTCATATTAATGGTTAATGACAATGCAAGATAGCATCCATCAATATGGTGCCCTACTTACAATCTAAATAATATCTCATAAAAGAACTCTTTTGCTCTAGGTACTTCTATAACATACATGTATTTCCAATGCCCCGGAGACCTTCACCAACAAAATCTTCATAGATAGGAAATACTGCCATTTGGTATTCAGTGAGAGAGTGTAAATTCTCCAGAATTACAGATGAAACTGTTCCATCCACGATCACCTGAAATACAAAAATACTTCACAAATCAAAATTAAAAATCTATCAATCAGTCATTTCAAATCTCCATTTACATATGACTGTAAAGTTCTATTTTGATCTGTACTGCCACAAGGAAGGCTGCTAGTTAATGATTTGGTTACTATTTCAGTTTGACATTTCCTCGTTCCATGTCTATGACCCCTACATTTACCTTGTCCCATCTCAACTCACTATAATCTAACCATCCTGTACTTGACTGGGCCAGAGAGGCTGGCCAGCTCCTTAGCTTATGAGTACCCTCATCAGAAAAACATTTGTCATCTGGATAATTAATCTCATATCTACAGAAAAAAATTATGTTTGCATGTGGTTTTTTTAAAACTAATTTTGAGTATCTCACAACTTATTTTAAAAAGCATAAATTCTCCATTTCTTTTTCTTCACTATTGCTGTCTAATTCAGTTCAGGTATGTTTCAGTTCAAAAAGTGTTTTCTCTTTTTTGAAGTAAACTTCATCCCTCAAAATCAAGATTCAATCCATGCCACAGCACCAAACTACCCACAATGAAATTTATAAATAATATTCTCTACGACAATGACCACACAGTGCTTTATTATTCCTTATCCCTCAGCAGCTTCGACACAGTTAGCAAATACTAAACTGTCTCAACACCTCTCCTTGGTTGTGTTCACCTCACTTAATTCCCTTCATGCCTATTTCATATAGTGAGATTCTTGAACTCCAACAATGACTTCTCTTCTCATTACCTACCATTGTTGCAGGAGTTTGGCAATAATTCATTTTGGGTCCTCACTGTTTTCTCAACCACATGCCACCTCTACATTTAGCATCAACCAAAGCCATAGGGTTAACTTTCACCAGCATAGTGATGACATCTTACTTTATTTCTCCATCACTTCATACAGTCCAGTTGCTGCCTCTTCAACAGTTGGTTTTGGATGAACCATGATGTCTTCTAGCCAAACATTGGCTAAATTAAAGCCATTATTGTTGATCCCCACAGAACATTCTGTATACTCCCAGTTGTATCCATTCTCCTTCCTGACAATGATTCGCAGGCTAAATATATAATGATTTGCCTTTTTGACATTCTATTTGTCCTTAAATTGAGCTGGTAACCTTATGTTATCCTATCATTAAGACTGCCTACTTTCATTTCTGTAATATCAGATGTCTAATCTCCAATTTAGCTTTTTGCTACTGAAACCTCTCCTCTCATTACTTTGACATCTCTAAACTTGATCTTTCCAAAGCCCTTGACAATCCATCGCCCTCTATTGACATTAGCTTATTCAGTTCTGTTATCTGTACTCTATCCTCAGTAAGGTAGTATGAGTTATTACCTCTTTTGGTATTTCTCCTTTAGTTGGATAATAAACAACACGGTACTGTTTTGCTTTCTTTGGTCCATGTGTCCAGCTGACCTTGAAACTTCTGGCTGTTACATCAGAAATAACTAGATTTGTTGGAGTTGGGTATAAAATGGTACCACTGTCAGGCTTCTCATTTCCACCTAACAGTAGAAATAAGAAACAACATCAGAAAAAGATTCAAACTATAACGTTATTTTTTTCTCTGCTGCCTTCAATGCTTGTGCAACCAAAATACATTAAATCATTTACAATAACCTCATTCACCCTTCTCCTTTTTAACAATTTCAAGGTTCCTCACTACAAACAGATATGGAGAAACTGGTTGAATCAGGAATGACCTGTTGCCACTGCATTGCAGGTTTACGGTTTCAAATAAATGCCACGCACACCTCTCGTCATTACTCTGGCCATAACTTGGCCTTCATCCGATAGATCTGTGAATACTTTTCCCAACTGTGGAGATAAGTAATTATCTCACTAAAGTGTGGTGTCTTTAGAATACTTTGAGCCTATAACTGGGAATATTACCCAATTAATATTTGACAGAGAAATTATGCTTGAAAGCAATACATAGCAAATTGTTAACATTAGCCGCAATAGCTTCTCTCCTTGTCAATGAAAAGGTGTTAAACAGTGTTTACACCCTCCACATTATTTGTTAATAGGGCAAACAACTGCATTAAAAATATAATTTTATGATATTCTCCTGATGGTTCCTTAATGTGATCTCTTACATAATGATTTATACTATATGCTCACTGACATCACAAATCTATTCTGATTATTTATAACTTCATGAAACACTCAACTATGTAAATCTCCTGTAATCCCTGCACTTAACAATTGATTTTTTTCTAATTTATGGTGTGTGTCATTTTCAAACAGGCCCACCTGATTAATAGTGCAATTTAGACCTTCCAGGGTTCTAACCCTTTTCACTAATATCACAAATTCCAGCACTTTCAAGATGGATGCATAATGCACTTGCAAATTATCCACTGCTGCACAATACATATTTCTTTCAGTTTTGCATTTGGCAACAACAGATGGTAGCAATGTCATAAATGTCTGACACTGGTGTTGCCTGTGATGAGGATGGGAGTATTTAAATCATTTGTAAGTGATTTTGCACTTCATTCAATTACAGGTTTGAAATATTACCAAAGTTCTTAAAACGTATTACCTGCATGACATGATGCAGCTCAAAACTCCTCCTGCCTCACTAAGGGAACAGGCCGGTTGTGCCTGAAGTAAGTAGTGACAGCTCAGGATTGGCAAATTGGCCTGTTCATGGGATTCCCAAAAGTGCAAAGGACAACATCAGTGGATAGCAGATCTATTCTATCCCAGTTTTGCATTTCAAAGACCCCGAGGAATATCTTGGTCAAATGCTTTGTCCTCTTCACAAGTTAGGTTATTTAGCGGCTTGTCACACAGCTCTAAATTAAGGTTGGGAGAAACTGAGGACTGCACATGCTGGAGATCAGAGTCGAAAAGTGTGGCACTGGAGAAGCACAGCAGGTCAAGCAGCATCTGAGGAGCAAGAGATTTGATGTTTCAGGCATAAGCCCTTCATCAGGAATGGCCAAAAGGAAAAAAACCAAATGACACTTTTAATATGCATCTAGTCACAGCATTAAGAATACTAACCTTCACACTAAGTATCATTCTTGATCCAAGGATAGCGAAGTGTAAAATTGAATGAAACCCAATATTCCAGCAGATGCACTCCTCCTCATCCACCACAGACTTAGACCAGAGACTGCGCCCTAAGTTTTAGACACAAGGCTACCTGCATGACCAGGGCAGGTGCGTCAATAAAGTGTGCCTTGAAATATCCAGAAATTGATAATGTGACATGTTTCTTCAATTCCGTAAGAGACCCACAGAATGAGGTTCCCTCTCAAGTTAATCTCCTTTTGATGCTTTCTTGGAGGCCAGAATCAGACTCTCACCACCACAAATTTAGCAAAAGGTTTGACAATAAATAAAGGATTAAATTTAAAAGAGAACCTGGGAATGCCCCAACAAAACCTATTGTCACAGAAAGATATGGCCTTTCCCTTTCTGCAGAAGATGATATTCCAGCAGAACCAAAGTTTTACCCTTTCTCTGGCACTTGATCCAGAATAGCATCAGGACTTCCCCCTGTCAGAATTTGGGATGAAAGAATTTGCTGCCGAGCTAACTATCCAAGTAGCCACTATCCTTCTCTGTACTTTGTACTGCTAATAACAAAGAACACTGCACAGAAGTCATGTCATTTTGTCATTTGCAGGCCATATTTTCTAATTAAGTCATGACTTCCTTTTACATACTGAAGATAGAAATGCAATGATATTTGAAAGACCCTATTGAGAGCTTTCAATGCAAATGAGACAGCTGCACTGGGTTTAAGATTGGGATTTGAATAATGAGAAGGTCAGAGTAGAATTCTTGCACTCAATCTAAGCATTACAGCGATTCATGTTTACCAGAAGGCATCTCATTGACAGCAGGTTTGTGCAGCAAAGGAGAATAAGATGTATCTTTTGAGAAACACAATTAATTTAAATCATTACTTTTCACTTTGATTGCCTTTGTCTTGATCTGTCCACAAAGAATCTTTGTGAGTCGGTTACTAAGTGAGTCAAGAAGACTAAAGTCAAGTACATTGTGCACATGAAGTTCAAGCGGATCAGATGCAATTTGTTTCAGCTCAGCTTCATCTGCATTTTTTACACCTAAAAAGAAAACAAACATTTTTAGGGAAAAAAGAAAGTGTCTGGTTAATCATTCAATATTGCAGTGTCTTGCTGTCACTCGCTAAAACAAACAAATTCCCAAATGTGTGCCTTTGAATGGGCAGGAGCAGGTTGCTAGTGTTGCTCTACGTATTGATGTTGGCCAAAATACAGTAAGGATTGCATCAACCTTCTTCAAATAGTTGCCTAAGACATTTTACATTCACCTAGAGAATTAGAAAGTACCTCAGTTTAATATCTCAATCCTGTGGTGGTTCATACGATAATGCAATACTCCTTCAGTCCTGAAATGAAATATCAATCTGCACATTCAAATCCAAATGCACATTCACATCCAAATTATTCAGTGGAGTTTCAATCCATAGCTCGCAACATCTGATGTACTCTCTACCCAAATTAAGTCTCTATGGGGTGAGAAGTAATATTTAAGGCCTGAACATTAAGCATTATGTGGAGGAAGTCTAGGACCAGTCACTTCGCTGGGAAAGTCACATGCTGCAAAATAGTCTCTGATATTCTGTAATTTAAATGAAAAAAAGACCAGAAAGAGTCGGTTCAATCCCCCACCTATTTTTTCCACTCTGTGTTTCATTCAGATGATGCAAATGCCCAAGCAGCCTGGTTACTTTCTATTTTAAATTGATCTCCTGTTCTCCTATTGTATTACATAATGCCTCAGTTTAAATTTTCTCTCCAACAATATTACACCAGAGAAAATACGTTACAATGGTAAAAAAAAACAGCATTTCGCAAACCACTAAAAATAAAATTAACAGAGGCAAAAAACAGTTTTGAAACAGCCTACACCCCAACTACACTGACCCTATATCTTGGGAATGCTGCTGCAAGCACTCACCCTTGCAGCTACCTCTGTCCAAATATATTATTCTTCTTAGGGATACTCCATTGTGTGTGAGGTAATTGCCTTGACCTGGCGGGACGTACCCATCTGATCCTTCTTCCAGCAAGGCAAAAAGTAAATCAAGTGGATGGAAGCATAATTTCACAATATTGGCTGCAACATCACTTATGGTTTGCCTCCTCCCTTACCTTGACCCATCCCATCCAGTTCCCACTCTGAGTTAAAATCAGAGTTTGAGCTAGTCAATTGTGCAATTTAAAGCATAATTTAATAAACGTATGAGATGACTTAAACAGTCAAAAAAATGGAAAATAAAAAGTCACGCAGTTCTAAAACTGCTGTAAGACAGGATCTGAGGAGCATAAGTTGGGAGCATAGGCTGTCGGGGAAGGATGTCGTGGAAATGTGGAACTTTTTCAAGGAACGTGTCCTTAATATGTATGTACCCCAGGCAGGAAAGAAATGGTCGTGTGAGGGAACCTTGGTTGACGAGGG
>NC_057729.1:29326090-29343900 GCF_004010195.1 Chiloscyllium plagiosum
GGCATGGAATGTGCTGCCTGTGGGAGTGGTAGAGTCAGAATCTTTGGTGACCTTTAAGCGGCAATTGGATAGGTACATGTATGGGTGCTTAAGCTAGGACAAATGTTCGGCACAACATCGTGGGCCGAAGGGCCTGTTCTGTGCTGTATTGTTCTATGTTCTATGTTTAGTCAGCTTTTCTTTCTGACCATCATAGATTATTCAGTGATGAATGAGCCACAATCTCACTCAGAGTTAGTGTAAGGTGCCATACAATTGAAGTCTGCTTATGCAATGCCAAATTTACCCAAGCAGTACAAGTTACAAACGATTTATACCCACCAATCGCAAATATTTCAACACCAGCATTCTTCAGGCTTTGTGCTGATGAGTTGACATCATCCTGTGACTTCCCATCGGTAAGCAGAATCAAATATTTTGCCGTTTTTGGCCTAGCACCAGCTGAAGGTTTTAGGGTGTTTTTGAAAATATGATTCAAGGCAAGAGCTAAAGAAACAAAAGTTGTGAAATCCATTCATTGAAACAGATAAATATATATGCACGAGTGTCAAATACTAATAGCACAGAATTGATAAGTAGAAAGCACAGACTTGGGCTTATCACTACAGTATCAAATCAGACAAAGGATCATTAGAAATAGAATGAGATAATATAGCAAAAATTGAGGAAGTCAGATAGCAATGCTAGCGAGAGGAAGATTGGGATAATGTCTCAAGTCAATCTTTCATCAGAACTATAGAGAGGGCAAACAGCAAGGAACAGAAGTGCACAGGGAATAGGAATTGTAAAGACAGGAAAAAGTATCCACTGTAGGGAAATGAGAGAAGTTCAAACTATTGGAGGTGAAGGCAGCAGAAGACTTCAGCATCATGTCTCGATTGAAATTCATCAAAAAATGTTCATGGTAAGATAGGCAAAGGAGGGGAGAGTGAACATTACAAGAAGACAGGAAATTATAAACAGTAATGGAGGCAGAAGAGGCTGACAGGGAAAGGAGACCAGGAGAGATATTGGCATGTAATAATCATTGATGCTTACAGTTTTTTCTAACTTAAAGGAAGAAATACATTTACTTGTTGAAGCATCCAATAAGGTCAGGACGAAATGGAGTTAACTATCAGGACAGCTTAAAAATGAAATCGGTCAGTGCTGCTGAGCATTCATATTGTGGCAGGTGGCAGAAAAGGTGGCTCTCATGAGCTGAATAAGAATAATGGACAGAGTATGGCAAATCGCACAAAGATAGCTCAGCAATTAAAGCAAAATACTGCAGATTTTGGAAATCTGATACCAAAACATAAAATGTTGGGAACACTTGGAAAGTCAGGCAGCATCTTTGCAGAGGAATAAATGGTTAACACTTTAGGTAGGGAAAATGAATGTATGGTTAACATTTTAGGTTAATGATTTGCTGTCATTTTAAGAGACTGCTTTATACAAGTCAGAGAGGTTACTGAGACATCTCCTCATTCATTTAACCAGCTGGTGTACACCTTTGGTGTGATAGTTCTTCCACTTAATCCAAATATGCTCTGCTGAACCTAAGTATAATTTTGATGCTGGCGTCATTTACAGATAAATTGTGCTGGTGAGTCACATAAACATGGAGATTTACAATGATTAGCCTAGAGGCTGATCTCAATGAAAGAGAGTTGGGCAGCAATTTTAGGTTTGCTCCCATTGATAATGTTGAATTACCTAATGTAATGACCTGTGCACAAGTACACTGTAAATGGAAACCTTACCAATTTAGATAATTCTTGGGCATTTGAACCACACATGGGCTCTCACCAGTGGTGTCTGAGTCCTACCTACTTGCACAATCTTTTAAAATAGGGATGGTGGAGGGCTTTTCAAGAGCAAGAACCAATTAGAAAGTAAAGGTTCTGGGTGTCCCACCTGGAGTGGTGGATATTGCCAATGTAGGTAAGAGACCGCAAGAGGAGCTCAAGGTGGAAGTAACTTCTAGAGGCTTCAGAAACAACTAAGTAGGACCAGTGAGGAAGACCCAGAAATATACTGCACCAAATGACAGTACTGGTATAGATACGCTACCTGAAGTCAGGCCCTTGGCCAATGACTCTTGACTTTTCATCATGAGCTAGTTTCTTGGACATTTTTGTGTGGTGGTGTACTGCCATTGCCTTCCAGGCACACAGGGCACAGAGACATGGGCCACATCTACCTCAAGCAGACTAAGAATCAAAACCATGCTGCTGACATTATTCCAAACACGTTAGTTATCTAGATTAGAGTGGTGCTGGAAAAACACAGCAGTTCAGGTAGCATCCGAGAAGCAGTAAAATCGACGTTTCGGGCAAAAGCCCTTCATCAGGAATACAGGCAGAGAGCCTTTCAGGCCTTGAAGATGGCTAAAGTGCCTAACCTTTATTATGTGTTAGCGTAAATAATATTAGTGATATTAAAGTCATAACCAAAGCAAAAAAGGTCAAGAAGTCTTGTCTTCAAAGATTTTTGTAACTTGCCAAATATTTAATGTACAATAAGCATTCAAATTGCCTTTATTGTATTATAAGCCATTATGTACCTGTGTAAGTATTGCCTCCCTTGTAGCGTATTTTTTGAACTGCTTCTAGCACCTCATTTGTGCTTGAGTAAGTATTCAGGTCCCACTCTGTCCTTGGTTCACCACTGTACTGAGTTAATCCTGTTTTAAGAATAATCATCTTGAATAATCAGGGTGCATGTCACTGGCAATCAAATGCTATCTTGCATTTTTAAAATTATTTCATGGGATGTGGGTGTCACTGGCTGGACCAGCGTTTATTGTCCAGCTCCTACAAGAGCTGGTGGAGAGCAACTTTCCTCACTATATTAACTTAGAGACATAGGACACTTATGGATGTCACTGACCATTGTGATTTTCCCTTAATGAGTAGCTTACTAGCCATTTCATACAGGGGTTCAGAATCTATCACAATTTTATTGATCCTGAAATAAAAGAAAAACACTTTGAATTCTGGATATCTGAAATAAAAACAGAGTGCTGGAAAAACTTATCAGAACCATTCCAAAGAAAGGGCATTGGACTCAAAACTTTAACTTTGTTTCTCTAATCCCAGATGCTACCAGATCTGCTGCATTTTCCCAGAACTTTCTGTTTCCATTTCTGTTGACTCAGGGTCATATAGAGATCAGAAAGTCACATATAAGTCAGTCATGTGTAGATCACATAATCGTGTATCAAACTAAGAGGGGAAAGGACAGTAGATTCTCTTTCCTAAAGGACATTAGATTAGATTACATTACATTACAGCGTGGAAACAGGCCCTTCGACCCGACAAGTTCACACCGACCCGCCGAAGCGCAACCCACCCATGCCCCTACATTTACCCCTTACCTAACACTACGGGCAATTTAGCATGGCCAATTCACCTGACCTGCACATCTTTGGACTGTGGGAGGAAACCAGAGCACCCGAAGGAAACCCACGCAGACACAGGGAGAACGTGCAAACTCCACACAGTCAGTCGCCTGAGGCGGGAATTGAACCCGGGTCTCAGGCACTGTGAGGCAGCAGTGCTAACCACTGTGCCACCGTGCCACCCACATTAGTGAATAAGATTAATCTTCAATGTAATCTGCAAGTTACATCGTTTCTGCTACTAATTTTTTAATTGCAAATGTATTTAAATAACCAAATATAAATTCCCTTGCTGCCACAATGGGATTGTAAACTTGCATCCGTAGGTCATTAGTCCACGTATCATGATTACTAGTCCAGTAACATCACCACTATATTACCATTGCCTGAAGGAATTTAAAATGTTCCTATGCCTCAGTCAGTGCGTAGAGATCATTTTGTCTTTTCTTCATAAGTTACCATCTCCTGAAAGCATCCTAATTAGGATACCATTCCATGTCTGCCAGTAGTTCTCCAATATCTCAGTTAAGTACTCTTCCTGCGCATGAATGCAGCAAGATACTACAGTTAAATCTGACCTTGTCCTCACTGAATACTTATTCTTAAATAATTTAAGGTTGAGAGAAAGTATCCTGCTACTTTCTCTCTACTCTCACTCAAAGCTGCTGAGGACAACTTTAGCATCAGTACTGCAGTCCCAGTTATTAATTAAGCACAGACTAGAAGAGGATTTTTTGAATTCACAAATTACTAATAGCTTAACATTGTTTTGGGTTCTCCCGCATCCCACATTGCTACCTTCCCCTCCAACGAGATTGAAAGGTCATAATGGATTACCCTATGAAACTTGAGCATAGAACGTAGCTGTAGGTTTAGAAAAGGATTTATCATTATTAGATTACGTAAGCTCAGGAATAAGATGGAAACAAAGAGTGCTATAATTGTGAAAGGAGTTTCTTAGAACTCATTAGCAGAAATGTCTGCATATTGCCAACTGTTACTGCCCATGGAGGTGGGTATTAAAAGCAATGAAAATGCAATGAAAATTACAGCAGCATGAGTTGCCTAGATTTCCATCCAACCAGCTACTGACACAGCATGAGAAACTTCAGCTTGATACAGGAATGCAGCTGGGGGTGGGGAAAACTTTGGACTGGAGTAGTTATCATTCTGTCCTGTTGATTGTTTTTATGAAATTTCAAACAGATGGATCAAGTGCTTCTTACAGCTAAACGAGGCCACCTCCCCCTCGGTCTGATCATAAATCATGATTCACTCTGAGGAGTGGGACTACTAGGACTACATTTGCATGACAGACATCACTTCCAGTCTACCTTTATGAAGCTCGGGGGAACATTCCATCTTTTGAAACTATTACTTGTCTCTGATTATATGTGTAAATTAAGTCTTCCCTTTAATTAAATAGCACAGACGGCAGAGGAAAACTAGCCAAACCAGAGCATTAAAAGTTAAGCCACAGTGCAGTACTTACCAATTCTAATTCCATTCATATCAACATGAAAAGGTGTAATTAAGTTTATCAAAAACTGACGCACCAATCGGAAGTTTACTCTGCCAATACTCCAGGATCCATCGATTAGAATTATGATATCAGCAGCAGTACTCAACTGGCACTTGAACTGAGCTCCTGCAATGTCATAACAATCGTCATTATTTTAACAATGTATTGAAACAATTCAGCCACTACTACAGGAAGAAGCATTAACAAAGATTAAACCTCTAGACAGAAGAACATCATCAGAATGTGTTCAGTATTCATGAGCTGCTAATGGTATTTAGCTTACTATTACAAAAATAATTCAGAATTCACTATAAAGATGCAATACAATTTTATCGTCTTCAGGTTCAGTATGATTACTCAAAATGAAATCAAAAACTTGCAATGTATGGAGAACAATCACTATTCTGTGATTTTCCCCGAATTGGCCCATTAATGACCAAATGCTAGGCTCGTTATTTAAGGACAACGGATAGGAGGACCTTAAGCTCCAAGGCAGCAGTAGGATATATTACAGGTTTCTGAAGGACAGGGCAGCACAAGTTAATGATGGCCTCTCAAAAATTTTCAAAAATGTCATTTGAATAGAATTGGCAATTTGCCACATTTTCAGTGGAAGGTTGCTCCTCCACAGGACAGGCTAGACTGAAACCAGACTGACAGAGATGGCCGATAGCCTGACTGGCCATTGACCTACTCAGTCTGCCACCCAGTCAGATGTCCTGTTCCAAAACTGCTTCTGGCAACTCAAACTATAAGTCCCATTTAGGCTTTCATACAATCGAACTGACAAACTGTCACTTGGAGGGGAGCAGCCATCGCACACTGCCATTCCATTAGGGGAGAGCCATCATGGGTTTTGGGAAAATAGCCCGAGACAGGATGAAGCCAGAAGCATGAAATGATACAGTAAACACCATATCCACTTCCTTTAGAGCGTAAAAATATCAACCTGTACATAAAAAAATGTAGAAGATAATTTTATAGTTTAGAATTCTCCTTGCTGATAAACTTTATACATTATTATGTAACATACATTATGTAACATGAATAGACAAAAGACCATAGAGGCATATTGTTTCTGTGCCCAAAGTCCCATTCACTCAATTCATAATGCTATGTGTGATTAGCTGTGATGAATCAGAAAATTCAACTCAATGAAATAACATATATTTAAATTACAAAACAGAAAAAGCTTGGAACTTTATTTTGTCTGAGCAATGTGTTTCTCAAAATGTTCTCAGCTTCATAATGATAAATTGAAGGTATATTTGGAAAGCTGTATCAAAAGCACATCAACATACATGGAGGTTGGGGTCTGCAGGGTTCACATCTGCAGCTGTGTAGAGGTACAGATATCGAAACTCAGCCAATGACTTTTGCCCAGCACCAGTTTCCAGAACTAATGCTTCCTGCATGGCATGGGTCTACTCCCACCATGTGGAGTTTGCACATTCTCCCCGTGTCTGCGTGGGTTTCCTCCGGGTGCTCCGGTTTCCTCCCACAGTCCAAACATGTACAGATTAGGTGAATTGGCCATGCTAAGTCACCCATAGAGTTAGGTGAAGGGGTAAATGTAGGGGAATGAGTCTGGGTGGTTGCTCTTCGGAGGGTCGGTGTGGACTTTTTGGGCCAAAGGGCCTGTTTCCACACTGTAAGTAATCTAAAAAAAACTGGCAGAGTCAGGAAGAGGCCCTTAAATAGCCTTCAACTGGTCATTTAAGGGCCTCAGGCCCCAAGACCACGTGTAGATTAGATTACTTACACTGTGGAAACAGGCCCTTCGGCCCAACAAGTCCACACTGACCCGCCGAAGCGCAACCCATCTAGACCCATTCCCTTACATTTACCCCTTCACCTAACATTGCGGGCAATTTAGCATGGCCAATTCACCTAACCTGCACATTTTTGGATTGTGGGAGGAAACCGGAGCAGACACAGGGAGAACGTGCAAACTCCACACAGAGAGTCGCCTGAGGTGGGAATTGAACCCAGGTCTCTGGCGCTGTGAGGCAGCAGTGCTAACCACTGTGCCACCGTGCCGCTCACACTTCCCCCAACATTTCAGATAGAATGGGCAAATAGGTGGCAGGATTGTTGAATGACCTGCTGAATGTTATGTGCAGTACAACTTCAAGCACACCAGTATGGATGTGTAAAATCTATCTCACATATCATATGAGACCTCATTGCTATAATGATGTGATGTATTTCAGCATTAGTAAATGTTACAGGAATTCCTCACCCTTGGCAGGAAATTCTTCAAACACCGGTTCTTCCTTTCGTTTGTCTTGGACCATTTTTCTTTTATTTTTAGGCAAAGTTTGTGTCGTATTTTTCACCTGCGATATTCTTCCACTTTCATTTGCAGTGATGCTCAATCTCCCTTTCATTTTATTCTCCATCGTCTTATCAGATGATTTTTTCCGTTCTGGACCTTTCACTGCAATCATTTAAAAGAAACCAAGACTGCGATTTATTTTGCATATTTTTCTCCAATCCAAAAATAGGAATATATTTGAGGCAAAATCACAAGCAAAGATTTCCCGGAGTCATGTTTAACCCTGGGCAGACGTTAGACAAGTAATATTCAGGATGATAGTGTTGATTATCCAATTTCTTCAGTGGAAGACCCATGTCATTTACATAACTAGAGTTGAGGAAACTGACAGAGGTGGAGAGGGGAGGGTAACTGGGTCCCAGTGAGTCTGTGGGATCAGATGGATTACTTATACCCTATCTGATCACAGAAATGCTTTACATTATCAAAACCATTTTTTTAAGCAGGGACTGCAGAGCTTCCTTCACAAACCACCAGGTAGAGTGCTCACTGCTAACTACTCATTATGGAGTGCATGTAGTACAAGCTGTCCATTGGTATTGTAGGATTAAGCAAAATTCCCTACCATCTAAAACGCTGGACCAAAATCCTGGAGTTTTCAAAAAACTTTTAAAAGTAAAAAGGCAGCTGGGCTACACTCTGGGAAAAATATACAGTAACAGAGGTGGCTGCTTGGAACTTTTGTTCAGCCTGAAAATCCAATTCACACCTTGGATCTAAGAGAAAAATCAACCAGACATAGCACTCCAGGCTGAAAGTGACCTCTTTACAATTCAGGCTACCCAACACACAGACTAAATGGGGCTTCGACAGATACGAGATGTTCAACTTCAATCAATATTCATTCACAGAGATATTACACATTCAACTTCAATCAAAATACATTCACACATACTCTTAACTGTCAGGAAGCCAACTCTCCTCAAAGGGAACACCAGTTATACAATGGCAAGTGCAAATTTGATGCAAAGATAAGGGACGTGCAATTAGTATAATTCTATATTGTCCATCCCAAATTGCCTTCGAGAAGGTGGTAATATTCTGATGAATTTTTAAGGACTGTAGTTTGTAACAATCATGTCTTTTATTTTTGTCTTTAAAAACTGTGGCCTGCGAGGAAAAAGAACCATTACTTTACAAAACATAAGGAGTTACCAGGATGGCTGCATAATTTCACAGCAAGATATTAATATAATTGCAGGCCCTAATCTCACCTGAGAAAGTTGTCTCCCAAAGAACTATCTGCACAGCTATCTCTAGAAGGGGGATCCTGATGGCAATCCCGAAACCTACCGACACAGACCTGTTCCATACAAGGGGAATCAACAGCAACCGACAATGGCCAGCAGACCTGAGAATTGACAAGCTCCAAAAACCACTAACCCAACTGATACCACAAGGCCTCAGAAAACTAGCTTGTAAAACCAGCAGAAAGAAAGGAAAATCAAGCACTCACCCAATAAATCCAGAACACATCCTACCGCATCAGCGGACTCAGCCTGATAGCCTACACAGTCCGGCGTCTTCATCGAAACACCGGGTATGGCAAGTGGGAATGGCCAGCTATATTTCAAAATTACATTTACCCCAGTGGTGAGCTTAAATTCCCAGACCCCAAAGCATCCAACCTAGCTAGCAAGGAGGGAATGGTGAATGGTGACAGGACAGGAAACCCCAAGGGTATGAAGTCTGAGTAAAGTGTTAAAACTGCTGTTTAGCTTCTAATAGTGTCTTAATCCCTGTTTAATTTGATACTGTATATAATTATCTAATTAAATAAATGTAAGATTTTTTTTTTCCCCCTGAATTTCTCATTTCTAGGTAAGTCCAGTGTCAGAACCAGGGATCTGGGGGTGATTTGAAAAATCAGTAATTACTGATCACAAACTAGAACCCTACAGTATTTCAATATTATCTTAATTTCTGTGTAAGTCACAGGATTCCAATCAGTATACTAACAGCAAGACCAATTCAAAGGACTCAACCAAATTGATGGGGAATGGATACTCATTGGAATGGGGCAGTCAATAAATCAGAATGCTTTTCAGAACTTCATTTACCCTATTTCCCGGAGTTAAAAATGTACCCCTCTTTGGGGTGGTGGCAGAGCAGAATGATAAAATTATAAACATACTTGTTTATTTTAACTACATTTCTATTACATTTTTGTTACACACAGAGGATATTTTGTCACCTTACCTTTTTTTGATTGTAGTCCATGCAATGTTTCTATTTGATGCAACCCTGTTGAATTGCTTTCAGAGAAACTAAAGTCCAATTGAGTCCCATTCTCTCCTGCTTTACCTATAATCTTCTTTTTGTCTTGTTTACGTTTGAGAACTTTTTCTAAATGTTGTTGTTTCAGAACATTTACTGAAATGAAAACCATAATATGCATCACATTAAAATAAAATGACCAAATAAACAATGTTAAGTGCTAACCCAAGTTACAGAAAAATTCAGTATTTTAAATATCAAAATGTAAAACAAAGTGTTTTATTATTTGTTCATTGTATATGGATAGTGTTGGCAAGGCCAGCATCACTACTTGCCTTGCACAAGGTGAGTGTGAGCTGTCTTATTGAATCACTGCAGTCCTTGGGGTGTCATAGTACCATTATGTTCTTACAATGCAATTTAAACAATACTGGTAGGGTCAGCATTTACTGTCCACTCCTTATTGCCTTTGAGAAGGTGGTAATATTCTACTGATATTTTAAGGACTATAATTTATAAGAATCATGTCTTTTATTTCTGTGTCTTTAAAAACTGTGGCCTGCACGGATAAAGAACCATTACTTTACAAAACACAAGGATTTACCAGGATGGCTGCATAATTTCACAACAAGAAATTTGATACCTACTCTGTTTTGTGGCTATGGGCTCTGGCAATTGCAGATAATCAGGAGCTAAGGACTTGCTTAAAAGTGAAGCTCATTGCTTCTCAGCTAACTGAACAGGATGGAATTGGAAGCAAGTTACAGAGATACACAGACAGAGAAAGACATGGAAGGGTGTGCTACTTTCTTCTGAGCATAAGCTGCCTGTTCTCTGCTGTTTAGTCTTGAAGAAAACCAGTTACCTTTTCTGCACTGTTCCCGTGAGCTGTAACCTTTGAATTGTTAAATCAGAGACGCTTCCCAAGTGAATCAGTCTGTACTTAAAAACCAGTGGAATTTTCCAGAGAAAGACAGCTGAACACCAAAGGCTTGGCTTTCTAATCTAAGATCATCTCAACATCAGAATCAGGAAATGAAGATCACTGAACTAACTATCCAGTTTTTCAGTCTCGATCAATAACCTAAGTTCCCTATTTGTTTGTCTATGTATGTGTAACAGGAGTTTATAAAATTATATTGCTTGTTTAAAGCTTATATTTGTGAATTGTCCCTTCCTCTTCTATTTCCTGTGGCAATATGAAATTTAATATCCCATTTTCATTCTTTTCATTTCCATCTCCTTTTCCTTATTTTTTTCCTGCTTTTTGTTTGTCTTCGTCTGCCAGCTCTAACTTCATTCACTTCTCATGCTCAAACTGCTTCAACTGTAATTCAATATTGACAGATTCTCATGTCTGGATTAGTGGTGCTGGGAGAGCACCGCAGTTCAGGCAGCATCCGAGGAGCAGTAAAATCACGTTTCGGGCAAAAGCCCTTCATCAGGAATACAGGCAGAGAGCCTGAAGGGTGGAGAGATAAGCTAGAGGAGGGTGGGGGTGGGGAGAAAGTAGCATAGAGTACAATAGGTGAGTGGGGGAGGAGATGAAGGTGATAGGTCAGGGAGGAGAGTGGAAAAGAAGATAGGCAGGCTCTCTGCCTGTATTCCTGATGAAGGGCTTTTGCCCGAAACGTCGATTTTCCTGCTCCTCGGATGCTGCCTGAACTGCTGTGCTCTTCCAGCACCACTAATCCAGAATCTCGTTTCCAGCATCTGCAGTCATTGTTTTTACCTAGATTCTCATGTCTCATTGCCTGGGGCCTGATTTCTTGCCTATTTCCAGTAAACCTTTAATTATTTCGATCTTCTTAGCTTTGGCAGGATATTCCACCCCTAAATTACTTGCCAGTTAAATGAACTTGGCTTCTGAAATTTCATTTAAATGTGCCAAAGACAACTCTGCCACCTGGAGGTTGTCTCAAGCAGTTCCCAGTACCATTTCTTACTTGTAGCACCAAACCAGGTGTTTCTTCTAACCCTGTACCACATAATAATAACATCTACAAATCTTTATTGCCTCCGTTGAGTGGATGATCCATCTCGGCCTCCTTCAGTGGTCTGCAGCATTAGTCAATTCGATTCAGTCCAGGTGATATCAAGGAACGGTTGGAGACTGCAAAATCTACGAGTCCTGGCAACATTCCAGCAACAGTACCAAAGAATTGTGTTCCCTAACTTGCCAATCCCCTAGCCCAGTACAGTTACAACACTGGCATTTACCAGACAATGGAGAAAATTGCCCAAGTGTGTTCTGTACACAAAAAGCAGGACAAAACCAATGAGCCAATTACTGCCACATCAGTCTACTCTGATGGAAGATGTCATCAATAGTGCTATCAAGCAGCAGCTGATCAGCAATAATCTATTGATTGACACCCAACTTAGGCTCCACCAGGCCCACTCGGTTTCTGACCTCATTTTGCCTTGGTGCAAACATGGTCAAAGAGCTGAATTCCAGAGATGAGGTGAGAGAGCCCTTGACACAAAGGCTGCATTCAACTGGGTGTGGCATCAAGAGCCCTACCAAACTGGAATCAATGGGTATTAGGTGGCGCATTCTCCATTGGTTGGAGTCATAACCTGGCACATAGGAAGATGGTTGCGATTGTTGGAGGTCAGTCATCTCAGCTCCAGGACATCTCTGTAAGAGTTCATCAGGGTAGTGTCCTAAACCCAACCATCTTCAGTTGCTTCACCAATGACCTCTCCTCCATCATAAAGTCAGAAGTGGGGCTGTTTGCTGACGATTGTACAATGTATGGCACTCTTCGATACTGAAGCAGTCCATATTCAAATACAACAAGATATATGAACAATATCCAGGCTTGGGCTTGGACAAGTAACATTTATGCCATACCAACGCCAAGCTATAGCCATCACCAATAAGAGACAACCTAACCACTGTCCTTTGACATTCAATGATGTCACCATCACTGAACGCACCCCCCCCCCACCATCAACATCATGGGCATTACCATTGACAAGAAACTCAACTGGAGTTACCAGATAAACACAGTGTCGTCAAGAGCAGGTCAGTGACTAGGAACACTCCTCAAAGCCTATCTACCATCTACAAGGCACAAGTCAGGAGTGTGATGGAATACTCCCCACTCGCCAGAATCAGTGCAGCTCCAAGAACACTCAAGAATTTTGACACCATCCAGGATGAAGCAGCCAGCTTGACTGGCACTACATCCACAAGTATCCACTTCCTCCACCATCAACCCTCAGTAGCAGCAGTGTATACTATCTACAAGATTCACTGCAGAAATTCACCAAAGATTCTCAGACAGCATCTTCCAAACTCATAACCACTTCCATCTTGAAGTACAATGGCAGCAGATAAATGGGAATACTACCACCTTCAATACCCCTCCAAGTCAGTCACCATCCTGACTTGGAAATCTATTGTTGTTCAATCACTGTCACTGGGTTGAAATCCTGGAATTCCCTCCCTAATGGCATTATGGGTCAACTCACAGCAGATGGACTGCAATAGTTCAAGAAAGCAGCTAACTACCATCTTCTCAAGGGCCACTAGGGACAGGCCATAAATGTTGGCCAGCCACAATGCTCACTTCCCACAAGAAGTCAATTAAAAAAACTTGGGAAGTGCACTGCTATTGGAGCCTTACAACTCCCAGGACAATCATACGAGTTAAATATTTAATCAAATTACTCAAAGTCCTGAATTTTCATATCTGGTGATCTCAGGTTAACAGAAAACTCTGACCAGGTTTTTGGATTTAACGGGAAACTAATATTTATTAAAAAGAAATCAATTGTGATCAAAACCAAGCAATATTATGAATTATGAACATATAACTCTGTGACCTGAATCTCTAAACCCCTTCTTGAATCCCTATTTACCCATACAGACAAACAAACAAACAAACAAACATGACTGTTCGGTATAAAAGGAAAAGATACATTGAAACATGGTTCAATGGCACCAATCTATAAGATTCAATGAGGTAGCCTTTTGCTTCCCAGGTCCTTCTGATCTCGGAGTTTCTTATTCTTTAATAAGGTCCTTCAGAGTTTTACTACCGACACAGAGAAAGTAGCACATTAATTGTTCAGTCATTCAGTCACTGGTAAAAGGCAACAGCTTAGAACAACTGACTGGGGAGAAAAGCTAGCTACCTTTCAAGATTTATTTCACCAGGGAGAAAGAAAGTGAGAGACCCTTTCTCTGTTGCAGTCTGAAGGATAATGCCCTGTATTTTTCATGCACTCTGTTCACCTTCCCAGTGGCGAATTAGAGAGTTGTTGTCATTTTGATGACTCCTAGCCTCCACAACTGGTTTTGATCCACAATCCAAACTAAAGAAAATCTATAGGGTGTGACCTTTATGCCATCTTCGATAAGAGAGAATCTTATCAACTGTCACTTGGTATTCAATGGAATTACCATTGCTCAATCCTACACTATAAAAGAATACTGGTTGAGAAAAGTCTATCAACATCCTGGGGAGTTACCATTGTCCAGAAACTATTCTGTACTAGTCATACAAATGCTGTGGCTACAAAAGTAAGTAAGATGCTAGCAATCCTGCAGCGAATAATTCACCTCCTAACTCCTCAAAGACTGCCCATTATTTAGAAAGGCACAAGTCAGGAATGTGATAGAATACTAACCACTATGCTGGGTGAGTGCAGCTCCAACAACACTCAAAAAGTGTGACACCATCCAGGTCAAAACAGCCCACTTGATTGGCACCACATCCACAAACATTCACTCTCTCCACCATCAATGCTCAGTCGCAGCAATGTGTATCATCTACAAGATGCTCTGTAGAAATTCACCAAGGCTCCTTGGGGAGCACCTTCCAAACCCATGACCACTACTATCTGGATGGATAAGGGTAGCAGATACATGTGAACACCACCAACAAGTTCCCCTTCAAGGCACTCAGCATCCTGACTTGGAAACATATTTCTGTTCCTTTAGTGTCACTGGGTCAAAATCCTGGAACTCCCTCCTTCACCGTTGTGGGTCTACCTCGAATAAATGGATTGCAGTGTTTCAAAAAGGCAGCTTACTTCCAACTTCTGGAGGGCAATTAGGATGCCCACATCTCATAAATAAGTAAAAAAAACTGTTAGTTCTTCAAGAAAGAATATATTTACACTCATTTTACTCTTGTGTACAAAGTTTCAATATTTCTACTGACCAGACTATAGAAAAGTGATAGAACACAATAGGAGATTGCAAAGTACATTCTTACAAATGAATTTCCTTTTGGCATAGTGATGTTCCCGTGTTCCATTTAATAGTAATATTTGCAGTGTGTACTCTTGAGTGGGAGAAAGGCCAACAACTGTTGCTTTTGCTATATTTGTCTTCAAGATTATTTCCCGGTCTAAGGTACCTGTTAAATAAACAAGGCAAAATGTGCAAAAGTATTATCATGGTTACTGAGTGAGGCATTTGCCATCACTAAAATGAAATCAAGGCTCCTTATTTTGGTATAATAGCATTCTAGAGCATCTTCCCAGCTTCTGCCTCTTTAAAAGCATAAACTATGGTAGCATGAAATATCATCTTTACTATCTTTTTACAACAAGACAGCAAATTTAATCAACAATATAAATTTGTCATGGATAATATTTGAAAAATTCTGGAACATTAATGATTTATTCATCAGCTGTGAGGGCAAAATTTGAAAGATCAATTGAGATTAACATACTTTACATGTATATATCTTTCACTGTTGAAGTTTTGATTAGCTGGTACTTCATAGTAATGTTTGGAAAAACAATGAATTGGAAAGCTGCAGGATTAAAGCAGCAAGTCAGTATCATGCAAGTGTGGAGAAATTAGCACCCATGCCGAGTTATCAGCTGCCAATGGGATAGACGGCAAAGAACTGATTCAAAATAAGCAGAGAATAAGCCATTATTTTGTGAGACTCCACTCCTGGCAGATATTGTTCATTACTGCAAACTGCCATATCTGGAATAGTAACTGCTACTTTTGAAGACTTAATAAGTAAATATTGGTGTATGTGAGCATAACAATACTGCATACAACAAGTGGTTTATAATGGCTTGGAAATATGCAGGTTGAAGTGTATGTAGAGATATTCTATCAGATAAACCCTTGAGGGAATAAACCAAAGTTTGACCATTTTATCAATCAGCCAAAGCACTTTAAAAATGTTTTTGGCACTCTTCCATCACTTTTCTATAGTAACTAATCTGTACAGACATGTAGTACTATTTTGGCAAGCAGCCAGAGAACATACTTGATATGAAAGGTATTCAAATCAGGTTTGCTTCTTTTTGCATGCTGCAGCTCCTCACATACACAGGAATACTGACTTCATGTTTAAGAAATGGAACAGCTACTTCAGCTTTATAAACTAAAATGTTCAGGAACATATTTATGGGATGAAATTCCTCTTTTAATGAAAAGCAAGAAAATGTCTGTTTTTCTCAATGATTAATTTGCTAACAAAATCAGGGAATACTTGGCGTCAATTCTCATGGGTTTTTTGTGCATAAAATAAAACTGATTGAGAAAATTCTTTGATCACAGTAATTAATTTCATTACAATTTCAAAGACACTTTGATGTTGAACCGTTCAATTACTTTGATCAAGAATTGCTATGTCCACATGACAGTTTCTTGCAGTTAAATTGCTGAAGCCAGTTGTTAGTCAGACAGCAAAACTGTAAATTCTCAAAAAATCTACATTTACCAGTTTATATCTCAGTAAGTGCAATCTCATTATTTTCATTAACGATTTATAAACACGAGTGAATTGAATTTATACAGCACTTTTAAAATGTCCAAGGCATTCCACAGGAGTATAATCAGATGCAAACTGACACTGAACCTAAGCAGGAAGCATTAAAACTGAGGCCAAAGATTTGGCTGGAGCATCTTTAAGATGGAGAATGATAGGAAGCAACTTCCATGGTCTGATACCTTGGCTAAAGGGATAGCAATCAATGATAGGGCATTTTAAGTGGAAGAAATACAAGTTGGAGGAGGTTACAGAGATGAGGAGAGACAGATAAGAAAAAAAGAGACTGGAACTACTTTGAAAACAGAAATTAATATGAATTGTGAGAAATTTGGATTGATCCATTAAGTTGTGTTATTTGTTCTTTCATTGCATAGAGTGGGAATTAAATGTGTGAGATGAACATCTGTATTGGTAGATCAGTTACTATTGAAGATCAGTGAACACAGGGCTGAAGGGTAACCAGGAAGCAGCAGAATTATGGATGAGAAGCCCAAATCAATAATAAAGTTAAAGATTGTGAGATTATATAACTGCAAATCAGTAGTAGAATTTCTAATACTGTATCTGTCTGTAACTAGCAGATTGGTACTCTGAAGGAAGTTAAAGCTGATGCTAAATGAATAAGCTGATATTATGATAACACAAAAAAAACCTCTAGTGTCGGGCCATCTTTTTAATATTCAGCTTAAATTCAAGCATTGTTGGATGGAAATATTCTTTTTGACTACAAAACTAGAGGAACATCTAACCATTGATCATATACAGCTCTGAAAAGGAAGCTAAAGACAACAAATATTAAACCCCATCCCTCCTAATGAAGTTCATACTTTAGTTTCAATGGGCTCGACCCTGTCACTGAAGGTAATGAACAGTATGCTGGTGCTATACTTACCATTGTCAATGCTTACTACAGAGGAACCTCAATTATCCGAATACAAATTACCTGAAAATCGGATTATCCGAAGGAGATCTCAAGGTCCCAATAGAAACATTATATCAAAGACGTGTTTCCAACAGATACAGTATTAGAAATTCTACTACTGATTTGCAGTTATATAATCTCACAATCTTTAACTTTATTATTGATTTGGGCTTCTCATCTCGGATTATCCGAAGGAGATCTCAAGGTCCCAATAGAAACATGATATCAAAGACGTGTTTCCAACAGTGATCGCGTCTTTTGTTTACAGTGATTAAACAGGCACCGTCTCCAAATGATTGACCTCCTGCCCTCGCTCTCTCAACACACTTTCCCTGGAGTTCTACAGAGGAGTGTACCCTAAACACCACTTCTCCAGATAATCTCTCCAATATTGTTGTGTACAGGGCAAACGTGGAACCTGCCAAAAAGTTGCAGTTAAACGTTGTGTGTGTGGCTATGTGTTTGTGTGTTTGTGTGCTATTTGGAGACTTACCCCATAAAAGGCTGCTGCAGAAGCAGTCTTGTTGTTGGTGTACAGTCCAGCTACCCTGGAGAGGGGGCGGGGACATGCGGGGGGGGGAGCAGTTTTGGATGGGGTTGGGGAGCGGGCAGGGGACAGTGTTGGACGGGATTGTGGGCGCGGTGTTGGAGCGCTGGGTGGCAGTGTT
>NC_057729.1:29349141-29390673 GCF_004010195.1 Chiloscyllium plagiosum
GGGGTTGGGGGGGTGGTGTTGGGAGGCCGGGTGGCGGTGTTGGGAGGCCGGGTGGCGGTGTTGGATGGGGTTGGGGGGGTGGTGTTGGGAGGCCGGGTGGCAGTGTTGGACGGGGTTGGGGCAGTGTTGGGGCAGGATCTCACGCGCTGTGTGCTGCAACAGTCTCCTGAACGAGAAGCAGACTTTAAAAACTCCGAGCCCCAGAGGAAAGGCATTTAATCGGTTAACCAAATAATCGATTTTCCGAATGAAATAGTGCCTGCCCATCTCGTTCAGATAATCGAGGTTCCCCTGTACCAGGTTATCACTCTTTCATATGTAGGGAGGTACTTACAGAGCTATCAATGAAGGTACGGAGACAGAGCCAGGAACTTGGTGATGGGGGCAGGAAGGGAGATGTGGGTGGGGAAAAGTGAGCAGTAAAAGACAAAATTACAGAGATGAAGCAAGTCACCAAAGTGTCTGAAACTCTGAGTGGGTTTTGGGCCAGGACAAGGTTGAGTGATTTAAATGCATTTGCTAATTTAACTTTGGGGAGCATGATATCTTAAGATTTGAGCCTCAGCTACAAGCCGTTGGTCAGTTAGTTGCTTGGGGCAGGCAACAGCGGCAGCTGCAGCAAGCCAATGGACAAAGGAGAAAATGTGAGTAACCAGAAGGTGAGGGCCAGCATTAAGGCACGGCTCACTTATGTCAGTATAGAAGATTCTGAAAGTCACAGATTACTTCCAAAGAAGTAACAAGGAACACAGAATGGGGAGGCAGAGATGGCAACACTTAGGTTAAAATAGATTAAAATCCAACAAACTACACATCACTTCATCCTACAAAAAATTGTTCAGAAGTTCAATTCACAAATTGGTCCCAACGTCCTATCAGGGAAATTACCCATCATAATTTTCAGAGATTGTTAGCAGAAAATTGAAACATTATATTGAAAATGTACATATTTAGTAAGATGTTGTGAAATTGTTAAGACTTTTTTCATAGAAACTGTGAGGACAGTCAAAAGACTGAGGTGTGTCAGAAATTTTGTAACTGAAAATAATACAGAGAAAGATGGCAAGTAGGGGAAGGAATGGCCAGCAAGATTCCTACCAAAACAATAATGTCTTTTATCCTTTCAAATAAAAACACTTCCTGCATTGCATTTTTTTTTCATTTTATTCAGACACATCCTTGGGTTAGGTTTCTCTCACTCCTTCTATCTGCTTTAAACTGCAAACAAATTCCACGGTTTTGTGTGTTTCATTTCTTTCATTCATGTCAGTGAAGATGCCCTCCCAGTTTAATGCAGTGAAAATTAATGTTAAACTGCCGAAAGGAGAATTCCTACACTGATTCAGCTTTCTTTTCACTAGATAATGAAATATTGCCAAATAAACTTTTCCATTCTTGTGAACAAGTGAAAGCTTAGAAAATATTAAGGTATTTCAACTTGATATGAAAACTCTTGCAGAAATTATGTGGTGCAGTGGTTGTGCCCCTGCCTTGGAGCTAGAAGTTCTGGGTTCAAGTCTCACTCCAGGACTTGGATGCTCAAGGAAAGTGCATCATGCTGCAGATGAACAGGTTATGTAACAACTTGCAAATATTTCCCACATTTGACAAAAGTGTATATTAATGAAAGCAGGTGAGATACATGGTCAGCTTCCTGATAGATATAAATTGGAGACTACTATTTCTATCTATACCTCCAGGCTACATGATGCTCGTATAACAAAGTGACAGTGGTCATACAAACTAAGGTTCATTGGGGTGGGGTTGGAAAGGCTGGTTAGTTCAGTTGGCTGAACAGCCATTGTGGATCAGATGGTGCCAACAGCACAAGATATAGCTCCTCGTTCCAGCTAGGCAAGCTTTTGCAGTACCCATGTTGGAGATGTTAGGTACAACCTGCCTTTGGGCAGGAAACTAAAGAAGATAAAAGATCTTAGTTTGCTCAGCTTCATAGAGCCATACAGCACGGAAACAGACACTTCGGTCCAACCAGTCCATGATGACCATAATCCCAAATTAAACCAGTCCCACCTGCCTGCTCCTGGCCCATATCCCTCAAAATATTTCTTATTCATGTAATTATTCAAATATCTTTTAAATATTGCAACTGTATCTGTGCCCACCACTTTACCTCGAAATTCATTCCAAACACAAACCATTCGGTGTAAAGAAAACCCCATGTCTTTTTAAAAACTTTCTCCTCTCACCTTAAAATTATGCCCATAATCTTGAAATCTCCCTTCCCTAAAGAAAAGACACCTGTCATTGACCTTATCTATGCCCCTTGTGATTTTATAAACCTTTACAGAAGTCACTCCTCAATCTCCTAATCTCCAGTGAAAAATGTCCCAGCCTCTGCTTATAACTCAAACTCTCAGTTCGCAGATCATCCTTGCAAATCTTTTCTGAACCATCTCCAGCTTAATACTATTCTTAATATAACAAAGTGACTGGAACTAGGCACAGTAATACAGAAGAGGCCTCACCAATGTCCTGTACAACTTCAACAGGACATCACAAATCCTTTACTCAAAGACCTGAGCAATGAAGGCCAGTGTGCTAAATCCCTCTTAACCATCCTGTCCACATGTGATGCAAACTTCAAAGAATTATGTATCTGAATCCCTGTCTCAGTTCTACAACACTACCCTACTTTAAGTTGTATTAAATTTTGTTTTATCAAAATGCAATATCTTACATTATCCAAATTAAACTCCATCTGCCTCTTCTCAGCCCTTTGAGCCAACTGATCAAGATCTCTTTGTAATCTTAGATAACCTCCTTCATTGTCCTCTATACCACCAATTTGGTGTCATCCGCAAACGTACTAACCATATTCTTTAAATCATTCACATAAATGACAAACAAAAGTGGACCCAGCACTGAGCCCTGTGGAACATCGCTGATCACAGGCCTCCAATGTGAAAATAACCCTCCACCAGCACTCTGTCTCCTGTTGTTTGGCAAATTTTGTATCCAATCAACAAGCTCATCCTGAATCCCATGCAATCTTACTTTAATAATCTTATTGTGCCTACATGATTCCTTGTAATAATATGAAATGTACCTCAGAAAGGTCATTCACCAGTTCACTTACTGATTATTGTTGTTAATTGATCTTGTCAGGGCAACAGAAAGAATATTATAATTGGCCTTAGCATCCCTAAGGTAGGACGGAGAATATCAGCAAATATTTCCAATCCTGATTGTTCTCCATTGACCTGAATACAAAAGTCATTGGGTTTTTTTGTGTTTGACTTGTAGTGCAGTCCAGGTTTGAGTCCACACCAGGACTTGATGGCTGCAGAAAGTAGATTCATAACTTTGCCAACAATGTTGATTATCAGCTTGTAAATTCTTCTAATGTGCCTGATGGCAGGCAGTCCCCTAGTCACCCACCCCACACAAGGCAATGGCAATCCTCTTAGTATGCTACCCATACACATAGATGAACAGAAGTCCATGACCTAAGAGCATAGGACAGACAGATGAAGACCACTGTTCATCAATATGAGGATAGATTTGAGATGATTAATGACCACATCTACCTCGACACTCCATGTTCAAACATCTGACGGGTATTCACTGTACACGAACAACTTGCATGAGATGCTAAAGTGCTGCTGGGACCCAGGCTTCTATACCCCAGCATCAGTCACCATTATCAGGAGACTTAGATTTGAAAACTACAAAAATGCATATGTCGAATTTACTTTTCGCCAGAGTAAAAATAGAAGTCCCCTTACCTGCAGATGGTTTTACTCGTACTTTATACCCCTGTCTGTTTCCATCAACCTCTTTCCATTTCATCTGCAGTCTATCTTCAGACAGAACAGTTAATTTCAATCTCCCTAATTGTACAAACAAAATAATTAAAACAAAGTATTTCAAGTAAATATATCAGCATGTTTAAAGATGTAAATAAATGATGAGGATTAAATGTTACTTGAACAACATATTAATATAGCATGAGGATGAGTCTTGAGTCCAGAAGTGTATCATGTTGCAAAACTTGGGATTCTATTCACCTATTCCACACTGCACTTGTAGGACGGCTGGATAACTTGAAAGCTGCAAAGTAAATTGCTCCCATGTGAAAGTTAGTAAGTTTTCAGAGCCTGGGCATTAAGCTCCACCATTCATGATATGATGACAAAACTTAGCAAAAAAACAAAGATAATTTGGAAATGATAAAGTGCTTCAGAGGGCGGAGCAAGGGACAGAAAAGATGGGTCCTTAGCATCTCCTGTTCCCATGTTTGGATCAAACAGAACAGAATGGTGCAGCACACAAGTAGGTCAATCTGTGTATTGAGTCTGCATCAGGTTTTCTCCAAGATAAATGCAGTTTATCCTACCACCTTCTCCCTGCTCTGCTGTGTCTTAAACATTTTATCCAATTTCCTTTCGAACACCAGTTTGCATCTTCTACTGCAAGTTGAGTGAGGGAGTGTATTCCAAAACCACACTTTATGTAAACGTTTTTCCTCATGTTGCTTTTATAGAGTCATAGAGATGTACAGCACAGAAACAGACCCTTCGGTCCAACCCGTCCATGCCGACCAGATATCCCAACCCAATTTAGTCCCACCTGCCAGCACCCGGCCCATATTCCTCCAAACCGTTCCTATTCATATACCCATCCAAATGCCTCTTAAATGTTGCAATTTTACTAGCCTTCACCACTTCCTCTGGCCGCTCATTCCATACATGTACCACCCTCTGCAGGAAAAAGTTGCCCCTTAGGTCTCTTTTATACCTTTCCCCTCTCACCCTAAACCTATGCTGTCTAATTCTGGACTCCCCCACCTCAGGGAAAAGACTTTGTCTATTTATCCTACAGATGCCCTCATGAGTTTGAAAACCTCTATAAGGTCACCCCTCAGCCTCCGACGCTCCAGGGAAAACAGCCCCAGCCTGTTCAGCCTCTCCCTATAGCTCAAATCCTCCAACCCTGGCAACATCCTTGTAAATCTTTTCTGAACTCTTTCAAGTTTTGCAACATCTTTCTGATAGGAAGGAGACCAGAAATGCATGCAATATTCCAACATTGGCCTAATCAACATCCTGTACAGCTGCAACATGACCTCCCAACTCCTATACTCAATACTCTGACCAATAAAGGAAAGCACACCAAACGCCTTCTTCACTATCCTATCTTCCTGCGACTCCACTTTCAAGGAGCTATGAATCTGCACTCCAAGGTCTCTTTGTGCAGCAGCACTCCCTAGGACCTTACCATTAAGTTTGTTTTTTTTTGCCAGTCAACCTTTGAAATGGTCCGTCTAATTCTCAATCATACCTTCAGCCACTGGAAGCATTTGTAATTCAGCCTATAATAGTATATACATTTATTCATGATTTTATTCAATACTGTCAAGTCCCCTTGTATTTTTTGGTTCTAAGGAGAATAATTCCTGTAGTTGCTCATCCCTGCAGCTACACCAGTAAAATTATTTTAAAGTCTCCACAAAGTCTTCAAACCCTTCTTCCACCAAAGAATTGGAAACCATAATCTCAGGGGAACCAACTGTTTTATATGAGTTCAACAAAAACATTTCACTTTTGTGGTTTATGTTTCTATTTATAATGGCCATTGAAAGTACAGGTTCTAGCATGATGGCTTTACAACCATGGTATTGTCAAATAGTTGCATAATTTGTTCATATCATTTAAAAGATCAACTTCTTGGAAACTGGCACTATAACAAAATATATTTTAGAGACTTTTCTTAGATTTGCTGGAGAGGCAATTTATTGGTTTTCAGGAGCTACTAATAGACCAATAGGTGGCAATTAGTGAGTAATGATTGGAATGAGGAAGGAAGTGGAATGAAATTGGGGAGGGGGAAGAGAGGAGGCAGCAGGGGAAAGAAGGAGGGTAGTGTAAGTGTAGAGCAGGAATGAAAAAGCTATAAATTGAGGGGAAAATAAAAAGAAAAACTGCAAGATGAGGAGGCTAAAAAGGAAAAGATAATTGTTTAAAATTTTCCATGAAAGAATACTCAATTAACTGGGAACTGGGAAAACCTGATGTTACTGAGATGTTCCTTGTAAGTTAAAGTGAAATCTCCAGTTTAGGACTGCAACCGTAGGAAGAAAATACAGTGATTGTTATTATGATGAACAATTTGAAAATTGTTAATCTTAAATCTGAGATAGAGATCTGAAAAGCAGTAAAAGAGTATTAGCTCCCTTATTAAAATGTTCCAGTTTTGGTTTGTTGTCACTTCACCAGTCTGTGAAGTCACCAGTCAGACCCTAACAACAAAAATATAAGAGAATAACAATACTGATTTGATGAGAATGACCACTGAATTGGACTTGAGTGATCAGAATTAATATTCTACTCTCTGAGCGTCTATCTGACATCATGCTCTGGATAAGTGAGAATTTTATTCAACTGAATATTGGTAAGAGAAATGATATTCTACTTTAAGCCTGGCCATAAGTTCAAAAGCTGAGAGACACACACTCAAATCCCTTCCAGGTGCTCACTCAGGTTTGTTATGCATCAGACCAGAATCCCTCAAAATATTTTAAGAAGGTAGCTCAGACTCTAACTTTTTCTTATCTTAAGGCAAATGTGAAGTGCTGTGTTCCAGAATGCAATGTTACCGATCAAACATTAAGCAAAAACACCATTTATTTAAACACCATACTTAAAATACAAACAAAACATAAAATAACAACTCTTTTGAAAAACTTAACTGAATAATAGACTCAGTAACGATTACTAATTAACTGTTCCAAAATAGTAATATCCCATGCACACACCCCTTGGTAAAAAGGCAAATTCAGACACAGATTCTCACATGCAGATCTCTAATCCAAGAGGAAAAGGACATCAAGAGAAAATTCACAGAAAGTAACAGCCAGGAGACATTTACTGAAACTTTCAATTCTGTTGAGACCCTAACAGCGCCTGATGCTCCTGAAAAAACAAAACTCAGAAATCTGGATCTGAGAGAGCAGGTCACATCTATTCAAGTTGTTAAAAGAAAGCTAAGGCTTTCCAAGCTGCTTACTCAGGTGGTCTTGGTAGACTGCTCGGTGTCTCTGTCTTACAATTTCTCTTTTAAAGGATGAAATAAGCTCTTAAAGCCACAGTATCATCACAGGTTCCCCCAAACTTATATTCCATTCATACACATTCTTATCTAACTTTATCTTTCAATATCTTTCAATCTTCCCTTTCCTTCTTCCACAATCAGCAGAGCATTCAGTCATCTTTCTTCCGTATAGCCAAAATGTCTTCCTTTACCTTTTGCTTTCCTTGCCTTAAAACTTCTCTATACTTTAAAAGCTTCTTCTAATCCTCTTATTCACTCTTGCTTTTCGTCATGCAGATGAAACCCTACAATTTATTTCCAATGCAGACTAGTCAGCATTTCCAAAGAGGAAATGGGCGGCACGGTGGCACAGTGGTTAGCACTGCTGCCTCACAGCGCCAGAGATCCGGGTTCAATTCCCGCCTCAGGCGACTGACTGTGTGGAGTTTGCACGTTCTCCCCGTGTCTGCGTGGGTTTCCTCCGGGTGCTCCGGTTTCCTCCCACAATCCAAAAGATGTGCAGGTCAGGTGAATTGGCTATGCTAAATTGCCCGTAGTGTTAGGTTAGGGGTAAATGTAGGGGTGGGGTATGGGTGGGTTGCGCTTCGGCGGGGCGGTGTGGACTTGTTGGGCCGAAGGGCCTGTTTCCACACTGTAAGTAATCTAATCTAATCTAATCTAAAAAAAAAGGAGTCATTCCAGATTCAAAGCATTAACTTATTTTCTTTCTACAGATGCAGTCAGAACTGCTGAGTTTCTTGATTACTTTGTTTTTATTCCAGACCTATAATAGCTTAGATTTTGCATTAAAAATTACAGTAAGGCTATTAGTGATCAACATTCTGGTATAAATCGGGCAGAAAGTTCCAATATCCGCATATGGGTACTGACCTGTTCCTCCAGTAACTCCATTGTAGCAGCAGACATGTATGGTTACCTTCCTCTCAATTTTCTTTCAAATGCAAACATGCTTGTTTGGTGGAATCTTCCCAGCCCCTGAACAGCGGGGACACTTTGGGAAAATCATGAAATTGGGTGAGATATCCAGCAAGAACCTTTTCAATACTGAGAGCAAAATGTCTCATTTTCCAATTAAGTGTTGATTAGCAAGTCAAGAATCTCACTTGTGAGCATGGAAAGACTTCTTCTCTTCGATTATCATTATGAATAGCTTCATTATAATCTAATCTTGCCTCGTTAATACACAGACTCCCATTCTGTGTTCAATGGAAACTAGATGCTGAGAATTCCCAAGTTAGAGCAGTTACCTGGTGACTCCAGCTCGCTGCTTGCTCCTCCAAAGCTCCATCTTGAACATCTAGCATCAGTATATCAGAGCACATTTCATGAGCAGTGACTGCATGAATCACATGTCTATGAACACTGGTACCCGACATGTACGGATCTCACCATAAGCATTATTCACATCTCTGATCCACTTCTGCACTTCAATCCAGAACTTCAGAGTGCATTGGGTCCTCTCATTGGAATGTTGCCAGGACATTTAGAGCACCCAGCTCATGGACTGGATCAGTGTACATCTCAGGGATCCTCATTTTCTCTCTTAGCGCTCACTCAATTTGTGCCCACTTTGATGCTCACAGCATCCCTGCCTTACCATTTTTTTGTGCTTCACCCTCTCAGCCAGAGCTTAAAGGCTCACAGTATTGCAGTGTTGCTTTGTCTTTCAGCTCAGTCACAAAGACAGGCAGCTTGTAATAGTTATCAGCAGTCACCAGTCAAGGGAGTAAACACATTGCTGTATGGCAATGTGCGACATCACACCTACACCATATGCCAACTATGTACACATACTTCACATGTGCTTGCCATATCTCAGAGTCTAAGGGGATTCATCCTTAGTCAAATCAAAGGAGATACCCTTCAGACAGGAGGGTCCTGGCTCAGTAATCCAAGGGCAGTACAGTGACTGCGGCATAGTCAGTTGACTGCTCAGGGTGACCAGAGTCAGGGGCTTCAAACCTCTATAGCCTGGGCAATGGACCATGGTCAGCCCTCTGGATCCAGTGTAATCAGTCCAGGGAGTCATTGGAAGTCAGCTGGAGAGCTATACAGAGATCAGTCATGTGTCCGGTCAGTAACCATCTGGGCTTTAAGGGCATGGCCAGTCCTGAGTTCATCCGCTACAACTCAAGGGAGGCCACTGCTATGGGACGGAAGCTGGGGAAATTAAATTGTGGGAATTGGACGCAGCATGCTGGGATAAAAAGAGAGGATTATAAGGTGGGGGGGGCAACTCAATATATAGGGAGAGACAATAGAGCACAGAAGGGAAAGAGGTAATGTACGAGTAGGGAGGAGGATCACCAACAGGTCACAGCAGTCTGACTTCCGGAAGGGCCTCAATGCGCTACTAGATCTGACCCGTTTACTTGATATGCCTGGGACTGGGAAGGGGCAGGGTTGGGAGTAGGACATTTAATGGAAGGACGGGTGGGGACTTGGAGAAGTTCAAAGCCTATTGTGTTTATGAGGAGATCTACCATGAAAAGAATGTGTACTTTTGGGGGTTTAATCAATAATCAGAGGGTGAGTCTGAGACCACTGCTCAAGGAGCAACCACTGTTTCTGCCATTGTGCTGTAAATAGCAACAGCAACAGCATAGTGGAATTGAGGATGGGTGCCACCTTATGTGAAGTGGTGGGGGTAAGTGCCTTGCAGTGGAACCTGTTGGTCTTGGAGTTTTGGTTGGGTCACTCTGGGAGTGTTCATGTCGGGAGAGTCTAGTCATGCTGAGCATGTCCTGCCCAGTGACAGATGCAACATCCTTGGTTTGACCTTCCGCAAGGCTGAGGATCGCAGGCAGTGAGGGAGAGGTAGTGGTGGAAGGCTGAGCCACCTCCCAAGTGTCCTGAGGAGACTTCAAGGAGGCCTGTATGTGACTCCTTCTCCAGCTGCATGCCTACTTGGCACCACTCTGTCTCCGGGAAGAGACACCTGGAGTGAGGGTCTAGGACCCACACCCCTTATTGCCTTGCTGTTGGTGCTAAGCATATCTAGCAGACTTTGAGGCTGCTGGACCTAGCTGGACCTACCAGCCGCACCCTATCCATGAAGGCAGCCAGACGATCACATGCCCAAGGCCACAGGGTCTCAACAGTGTTACTGCAATACTGCAACTTTAAGGGGAGCATGGTGGCTCAGTGGTTAGCACTGCTGCCTCACAGCGCAAGGGACCTGAGTTCGATTCCAGCTTTGGGCGACTGTCTGTGTGGAGCTTGGACATTCTCCCATGTCTGCATGGGATTCCGCTGGGTGCTCTGGTTTCCTCCCACAATCAAAAGATGTGCAGGTCAGGTGCATTGTGGTGGATTACTCTTCAGAGGGTCAGTGTGCACTTGTTGGGCCAAATGGCCGGTTTCCACACTGTAGGAAATCTTTATGTCAGGTTGCCTGCTGCTCCTGTGTCTGCAAGTGCAGGCATTGCAATTGCAAATCGCTGACACCATGGGGTCCTCACTTGCCTAGCACTAATCAAATTCCACGTCTCCAGCAGTCCTCGAATGTCAGTGACCTGGGGCGTTTCTTCCTCAGCCAGCTGCAAGACATGGCAGTAACATTCTCACCAACAAATGCTCTAATCTGGCTAATGTATCCTCTGAGACCTCAGGAACTGTGTTAGGCAGCTTTGCAGGTTCAAAACGTATGGCGCTGGAAAAGCGCAGCACCTGAGGAGTAGGAAAGTCAACATTTCGGGCATAAGCCCTTCATCAGGATTGCCCTCTCCTTAGCCCCTCCCAGGGCTATTTTCTCCTGTAATGAAAGAAAAGATGGAGCTGGGTGAGATGAAATTGGGTGGCACAGTAAGACAGGGGAAAAAGTGGTGAAGTGACCCAAGGGAGTGAGAGGCTGGGCAGAGTGAGTATGCTGGGGGACGGGGTGTCAGAGAGTGAGTGAGAGAAGATGTTTGCATGCAACAGTGAGAGAGGAAGAACAGAAGCCTTAGTGGAAGTTGGGTGCAGTAACATAAAAAGAGTGTGATGTAGAATAGAAGGTGAGATAAAGCAAGCATGAGGTGAAGGAGATCGCACTTTCTCTGATAAAAGTCATTGACCAACTTATGGTACAGCTGTGGAGATTGCACCTGCCCAACTGGCAACTTTGGACCAGGCTGGCTGGATCTGGGGGTTCATGGTATTCTCTGCTGGCCCTCAGGAGAAGAAGTTGGCTCTCCACCACATCGCTAATCCACCAGGACTTCCAGGCCCTTGTCCATAATGTGGGGCACCAATGGTCTTGGGGAAATGTTACAAACTGCTACTGAGTACTTGACCGGGTGCATATTGGTCTTTTACTCAAAACACCGATGCCAATAATCCCGAGATGTCCTGACAATGACAAGTACTCCTGCATATTGTGAGTGAGAGAATCAAACTAGCATAGATAAGCAGACACCATAGAACCATGGTACATAGTTAATGAGATGAATTTGCAATGATAGTGCAAGAAAACTGCTGAGTCTCACAAAGAGAAACCTTCTGTGAAATTTACAAATGATACTCAGCTGATTTCTGGTAAGATATAAATTGTTACGTATGTCTAATATTTTCTGTACTTCATTCATGATGTTTTTAATTTTAATTGATGTCTTATTATTAAAGAAATAAGTTAAAGCCCCTACAATATAATACTGTACTGTAAATAACAAAAGCATCTTTATCATTGCAGATAATGATGAACAACCACAAATCGCTTCCAAGTGGAACAGCTGTGCTGGTCAAGACCGGACTGCCTGGAATCATTATATTTTGCTCTGTGATGAAGGCTTCAACCTTCATAAACCTCATTAGCATCTTCTGGTATTATCTTTGTAGTAGTGAAACTATAATGCAAGAAGAAAGGCATATGCTGGGGCAGTTGATCTAAAAAGTGCTTTGTTGCCGCATTCCTCATTGAAATGAATACTGAATGGAACCAATAATTAACAACTACTGGTATTTACTTTAAATTCACTTTTATCCACAATTATAAGATAGATTTTATACAAAAATGCTAGTCATTTTTCTATTTCCTGTACAGCATCCACTAAACTTTTAAATGACAGAATCAAAGTGAAGATCACAAAGAGAAGTTCATATTGCACATATAAGACACATTTGTCCTGTACATGAATACAGAAATTGTCATGCTGTTAAATGGTTTGGAGGGCACAAGAGAATATTGCACAGATATTATGAACAATTGATGTTATTCAACACTAAGATACTAAAATTGTTAATATAACAGCGTGAGCCCAACAGTGAATTCTAATATCATAATAAGATTTGAACACAGACGAACAATAATCTTGTCTGTGGGTAATAGTCACATTTCTTATGCAGCATGCATCCATTGAGCTTTAAATTTTATACTGTTTTGATTGGAATTTGCCATAAAAATGACAAATAAAGTAAAGCATGACTAACAGTACAATTTTCTCGTTCTACTTTAGAATACTTTAAACACTTGACAGAACTTTGTTAAGTTGTGAAATTCTGAAGGAAACTGGATTCAGAATAAAATGTGTTTTTTGGCCTTAATTTTTTAAAAACTTCTTTCAGAAAACAGCAGTCACCCCTGGTACTGAACATTATCAGTTATCTATATTATCTGATCCATTTAAGTAAAGTTGCCTTGTATTACTTCACACACAATACATTATTCTCCTCTAATTGGGCATTGAGAGATCATTGATGATGTTTTTAATTTTAATTGATGTCTTATTGAAAAAGGAGGATCTTATGAGACTTGACAAGATAGATGCAGGAAGATTGTTGCCCCTTGTGGGAACGTCTAAGACCAGAGGGCATAATCTCAGTAAAAGCGACTGATAGGCAAATAATTCCCTTATTGGGAATGAATTTCTAAATTCCTGTGTCAGTAAGAATAGACACAAAAGGAGGAATATTTTCTGGCAGATGGGAATGAATCTGTGGAATTCTTTTCCACAGTTGACTGTTGAGGCTGGATCATTAGGTATATTCAAGGTGGAGATAGACAAATTTTTAATGAGTAAGAGAATCAAGAGTTATTGGGAGAAGTCAGTAGAGTTGAGGATTGTCAGATAAACCATGATCTCATTGAATGGCAAAACAAGACTGAATGACTTACTTCTGCTCCTACATCTTATGCTCTGTCTGCTATTATGATTCATATACAATATAAGTTTGTATACCTACAGTGAATGATACATAAAAGGCTAAGGACTTTATGGCTTTGAAACTTGTATTTTGCTTTCCTACCAAGGTCCAAAGATGTGCTGGTGAATTGGCCATGCTAAATTGCCCATAGTGTCCATGGATGTGTAGATTAGGAGGATTAACCATGGGAAATGCAGGGTTAATGGGATAGGGTAAGAGGGAGAATTTTTAGAATTAGAATCCCTACAGTGTGGAAACAGTCCTTTCGGCCCAACAAGTCCACACTGACCTTCCGATGAGTAACCCACCCAGACTCATTCCCCTACTCTATATTTTCCCCTGACTAATGCACCTAACCTACACATCTCTGAACACGATGGGCAATTTAGCATGGCTAATTCACCTCACCCGCGCACCTTTGGATTGTGGGAGGAAACAAGAGGACCCAGTGGAAACACACACAGACACGGGAGACTGTGCAAACTCCACACAGTCGCCCAAGGCTGGAATTGAACGCGGATCCCTGGCACTGTGAGGCAGCAGTGCTAACCACTGAGCCACAGTGCCACCGCATAAGTAGGGGAGTAGGGTAGGATGCTGTTTGAAGAGTTGGTGTGGACATGTTGGGCTGAATGGTCTGTTTCCACACTGCAGGGATTTTATGAATTTCCTGGAGAGTTTTTTTTCCTGTACATATGAAAAAGGCAGGAGAACAATTTGGCGAAAGATATTTTGGCAAAATGGTCCTAGAATTAAGCTCAAGGCCAGGTAGTTAGGTGATAGACAGACCAAGGACCTGATCCTAAACAAAAACCATTATACATGGCTTGGGTGGCAAGCTGAGCTGGAGGCTGAATTAAAGACAGCATGTCACATCAGGGAAGAAAAAAAAAACTCCTCACACAATCTATTCCAGCTAATACACCTGTTATTTGCATTTCTTTGCACAGGATCTTCTGATTTGATCAACTGTGACAAAAAGAGGGTGTGACTAGGAGTGAAGCAGGTAAGGGCCTCCAGAAAGCAGAAGCACAAGAACTTCAGCCTTTGCAATTGTCCAAAATGTTTGAGGTTCTTTCATTTTACACGGATGAAAGATGAGCTTGTGCACTGTGACGGTGTTTTAAAAGAAGTTATTTAACTGATTTGAGCATAAAGAAATGGAGTGGTATTAGAGTATAGAACAGATAGATGGATTGACACTGTTCTCTGCAGCAAAGAGCATGAGTTCAGACAACTTTGTTGCTTACTTAGAGGCAGGGCTCAGGACACTTGCTCACGCTGGGAACTTACAGTGGGATGAGAAGGATCCAGTTATTGTGATCCACGTAGGTACCAATGACATAGGCAGAACAAGAATTTCTGGAATGTTACCTGAACAATTCACAATTCACTATATGGTAAGCAAAGATTCAAGAAATGAAAATGTGACCTAAAATTGTGTGTGAGAAATAGGTTGTGGTTTGGGGGACATTGCCATCAGTAGTGAAGGATGTGGGATCATCAATACCTGAATGATACTCAGATTGGTATTCAAGCAAACCACATAACTAAGGAAATGGAAAGGATTTTAGACTAAATACTGGGAGCAAGTGATCAAATTTGTACTGATGTAAACTGAGTAGAAACAAAGGAAGACAGAAAGTATTTATATTGGAAATGATAAGCAGACAATGACAGGAAGGGATACACTGTACAAATCTAAAGGCAAATCAACAGAGAATATTAGAGGTTATAAAAATAACAAGATGGTTTTAATGCTCCCTCATCAGAAACAATTCTGCTTTTGGAGTAGGTGACAGTGGAGTCATTTGTACGAAATCAAGCCATGGATTTTGATCATTATGCTGGTCAGAACTGGCTGAGATTAACATGTTGCCCACGAGTCATTTGTGCTGGCTTGGCTGGAATGCCAAAAGTGTCACATTCCAGGAAATGATGAGTTTACCTCTTCCTGTCAATTGCTGGGCACAGCAGCCACTTGTAGAATTTGACAAGGTCCATTTTTTTAAAAAAGAATTTAAACATATTAATCTTGTTTATTTAATAAAAGATCTCTCTCTTCCTGTCCTCTGGGCATTACAACCACTGGATACAAACATTAAAGGTAAAGACTGCATATGACACCCTTATGCAAATAATTCTCTTAGAAGGAATGAATTTCTAAATTCCTGTATCAGTAAGAATGCAAACTGAGAACCAAAAGATTGCAAAAGCAAGACAGGCAGTTGAGATGCTGATGATTCTGAACTGCTTCATAAATCCTAACCCTTTCTCCATCACCCTCACAAACCAGACACAATAGAAGATGAAATGGTGAAGGAAGTCAAATAGCCAAGATTGATAAAAGGCAATTGAGAATGGGCAGTGTCTCCTCTTCAGACCAGAGGGAAGAAGGTGAGGATGGGAGTGAGATGCAAAGACCGAGACGTTTCTGTTGTCACAGGGTGGACAGCTTTGGGACAGCTGATTTCTTGATGTCAAAAGAGTGTGGCACTGGAAAAACAAACAGAGCCAGGCAACATCGGAGAAGCAGGAGAATTGACCTCCTGATGAAGGGCTTATGCCCAAAATGTTGATTCCCCTGCTCCTCCGATGCTGCCTGACCGGCTGTGCTTTTCCAGCGCCACACTCTTCGACTCTAATCTCCAGCTTCTGCAGTCTTCACTTTCTCCTGATTTCTTGAGGTTGCAGGGTACATCCATGGATCTTAATGGAAGATCAATGCAAAGAAAGGAGCCCTGATTGACAGCATACCAGACCTAGATGTAGCTCTAACAGCAGCTGTGAGGCTAAGCAAAACTGTAGCTGAGAGCTTGGGGGAGGTATGCATGTTAACTGCCAGTTACATGGAATTATCCTCAAAAGGCAAAGTAACTTTATTCCTCAAACGAGGCATGGAGTGTCAGAGGCTGAGGGGTGACCTTATAGAGGTTTATAAAATCATGAGGGGCATGAATAGGATAAATAGACAAAGTCTCTTCCCTGGGGTGGGGGAGTCCAGGACTAGAGGGCATAGGTTTAGGGTGAGAGGGGAAAGATATAAAAGAGATCTAAGGGGCAACTTTTTCGCAGAGGGTGGTACATGTATGGAATAAGCTGCCAGAAGAAGTGGTGGATGCTGGTGCAATTACAACATTTAAAAGGCATCTGGATCTGTATATGAACAGGACGGGTTTGGAGGGATGTGGGCCAGGTACCGGCAGGTTGGACTAGACTAGGCTAGGCTATCTGGTCAGCATGGGTGAGTTGGACTGAAGGGTCTGTTTCCATGCTGTATATCTCAATGACTCTATGTGAGGGAGATAGATTTATAGTGTTTTTAAGGAATATAGGAAATCCTTTTGCTGGAGAAGGCCATTAGGTTTCAACTCATTGGTTGAAACCTAAAATCAAGGTTTTAGTAGATGATATTGGAGTTGGGGGGGGGGGGGGTGCATGGAATGGCATACATACACATTCCTTTGTATCATATGCACCCAGATGCCTGGATTAGTAACTGTAAGAGTTGTCCATAGTTTGCAATTTTTTCTAAAGAATGCCATACATGTCAAATTATGTGGAAAACTGCATCATGCAATTAAACCAGTACCTCTAATTCCCATATCAGTTTGAGGAAGTATTCAGTTGGGTGTTCCACAAAATAGTCACATTTCAAATGTGAAAGAAAAAAATTGAAGGGGAGGATCCACCATTTATTCTTAACTAAACAAAAGCTAAGGGTAGTGTCAAATTTAAAGGTAAAGCATAAACACCAAAGGATTGCAGGTCAGAAGACTGGAGGGGATTTTAAAAACAGTAATGAATGGCTAAACAATTAATAAGGAGGGAAAAAAATTAGTGAAAAAGGTAGATCAAACAATAAAAACAAACAGTAAAAGTTCCTTTAGATGTTTAAAAAAGATAAGTTAACAAAGTGAATCTTGGTCCTATAGAAAGCTCCTGGGAGAATAATGCAACACAAGGAGATGCCAGATGGAGGAAATAGATACTTTTCATTGATCTTCGCAACAGAAAATACAGATATACCTATAAATCGGGAAATAGAAGACAGAAAGTGACTTAATAAAGTTACAATCACAATGGAAGCGGTACTGAGCAAATTGATGGAATCGCAGGCAAATAAGTCTTAATGAACATGTTAGGCTCTTCAACAAGAAAACTTATGAGATAGTTGGATGAGTTGGCTTTAATTTTCTAAAACTCCCCCGATTTAGGCAGTCAACCTGGTTTTGTAGGCAAATCATATTTAACCCATTTATTGGATAATGAACCACCAATAAATGTTCTCTATGTACTTAGATTTCCTGAATGCATTTTAAGAGGTACCATATCAAAGGTTAACATGGACAATAAAACTCAAAGTATGGGGGCTAACATGTTTGGTTAGCTAATAGGAAATAACAGGCTTAGATGGGTAATGCCCTAGTTAGCAAGATATGGTAAATGTTGTGTCACAGGAATTAGATTATATTTATATGAACAACTTGGATAACAGGGTAAATGTATGTTTATTACATTTGCTGATGAAATGAAGTTTGGTAGGAAAGGAAGTTGTAACAAGGACCTGGAGACGCTACAAAGGGATAAAGATAGGTTAACTACTGGGCAAAGAGATATGGTCAATGGAACAAAATATGAAATTTTCCATTTTGACAGGAAGAATAAAAAGCATAAAATCAAAATGCTGACAGTTTGCAGAGCTCTGAGATGCACAGGTATCTGAGCATCCATGTGCACAAATCACAAAAGGACCATACGCATGTAAAGCAAGTAGTTTGGAAAATTAATAGTGTTTGCATTTATTGTTAGGGAAATTGAGTATAAAGGTAGGAAGTTTATGCTTCAGTTATACATGGAATTTGTGAGACCATATCTGCAGTACTATATACAGTATTGATCTCCTTGTTAATGGAAGGATGAAAAGGTGCATTGGAAACGATGTTTATTGGATTAATACATGAAATGGGTAGGTTGTCTAATGAGGAAAGATTGGACAGGTTAGGACTGTATTCCCTGGAACTTGCAGGTTACATATGGAGAGGAAGTTTCCTCTTGAAGAATCAAGACGATGGGGTCACTGTCTAAATAAATAATTCATTTTAGGCAAGGACTAGGGAACTTCTTCTTTTCTCTAAGAGAGTTGCGAATCTTTGAAACTATTCAAACTGTGAAGAAGCAGAGGCATATGTCTAATGTAGAGATTCATAAGTTCTTAATAAATCAGGTGGTGAAAGATTATTGGGGTAGGCAGGAAAGTGGAATACCCAGATCAGCCAAGATCTAACAGAATAGTTGAGCAGGCTTGAAAGACTGAGTGGCTCATCCCTGTTGCTAATTCATATACTCAAACATTGCAAACAGCTATAGACATCCTGAGTGCTCACACAATTGGTCATAAAATCAAATAGGTTTTAAAGAAAGAGAAAGTATCACCAAATACCTGAAAAGCACTGACATGTATAAATGTATTCAGAATTGATTTATGAACTATGCTTAACTATTTGTTCTCATACTTATAAGACAAGTACCTTGTCCCTCTGCTTGACTGATCAGATGAAGCAGCATGATTACAGAGGTAAGAACACAGCTCTTTTCCAAGTTCATGGCAAAATCAGGAAACAGCCAAAACCTATATATAGGAAGGAAATAGATTGAATTAATTTTTAACTGACTATAAGTCTTGATAATTGATACATAAAAGAGATTTAGATACAATCTGATTTTTCAAATAGATCACCTGCAATAAATAACTTTACTGCTAACAGAAAATGGAGATTTCCATCCACTAACATTCCTGATTCTAAATCACTAAAGGTATAGGTAATAAAGAAAGAGGCAAATTATAGAAAATAGCAGCCATTGGTTAGAAGGGGAGGTTGGCAGATGTACTAAGTGGAATGCAACAGTATTCAGTATTGCGACATTAATTCGAATTTGCGATTTTTGAGAAGATTTGTAGCATAGGTTCAGGTTCAGGTTCTAAGTTTGCTCACTGAGCTGGAAGGTTTGTTTTCAGACTTGTCATCACCATACTAGGTGACATCATCAGCAAGCCTTCAGTGAAGCACTAGTGTTTTATGTCTCACTTTCTCTTTATGCTTGTTTGGGTTTGTTGTTGGTTTCTTAAGATGGGTGATATCATTTCCGGTCTTTTTCTCAGAGGATGGTACATGGGGTGCAAATTGATGCATTTACTGATGGAGTTCCTGTTAGGCCTCTAGGAATTCCCGTGCATTTCTCTTTTTAGCTTGTCCTACGATGGATGCGTTGTCCCAGTCAGAGTAGTGTCCTTTCTTGTCTATATGTAAGGATACTAGTAAGAAAGGGTCATGTCTTTTGGTGGCTGGTTGGCGTTCACGTATCCTAGTGGCTAGTTTCCTGTCTGTTTGTCACAGTCCTCGCATGGTATTTTGTAAAAAGTGTTTGTTTTGCTGGTTGTTTATAAAGGGTCCTTTAGGTCCATTAGCAGCTGTTTAAGTGTGTTGGTAGGTTTGTGGGCCACTATGTTGCCAAGGGGTCTGAGTAGTCTGGAAGTAATTTCAGAGATGTCTTTAATGTAAGGTAATGTGGTTAGAGTTTCTGGGTGCATTGTGTCTGCTTGTTTGGGTTTGTTGTTGAGAAATCAGCGGACTGTATTTATTGGGTCAAGAGCGTGATGCTGGAAAAGCACAGCAGGTCAGGCAGCATCCGAGAAGCTGGAAAATCGAAATTTCAGGCATAAGCCCTTCAGCCCAAAACATTGATTTTCCTGCTCCTCGGATGCTGCTGACCTGCTGTGCTTTTCCAGCACCACACTCTTGACTCTAATCTCCAGCATCTTTTGCCTGTGTTTATTGGGTACCCTTTCTTCCTGAATATGCTGTTTAGGTATTTAGCTTCAGCTGTTCAAAGTTCCTGAGTGCAGCAGTGTGTTGTGGCTCATTGAAATAATGTCCTGATGCAGCTCTGATCATGGATTATTGGGATGATTGCTTCTGTAGTTAAGTATTTGGTCTGTGTGTCGTTTGTCTATCGACGCTGGTTTGAAATTTTCCATTAACTGTTCATTCTACTGTGACATCTAAGAATGAGAGTTTGTTGTCGTTCTTCTCCTCTTGTGAATTTTATGCCAGTAACGATATTGTTGGCGTTGGTGTAGGTTTTCTCTAATTTGTTCCATTTTGTGTCATCCACATAGCGGACCCAAAGTTTGTTTTGGATAGTTGGGAGGGCTATTGTTCAAGTCTCTGCATTACTGCTTCTGCTAGGAAACCTGCTATTGGTGATCACATGGGTGTTCCGTTAATTTGTTTGTAGGTCTTGTTATTGAATATGAAGTGAGTGATGAGGCACAGGTCCACTAGCTTGAGGATGTTGCCTTTGCTGATAACATTGATGCTGTCTGGTGTTTGTGTCCTTGGTTCCTCTAGTAGTGCAGTAAGTGTTCTTTGGTCAGGTTGGTGTTAATTGATTGTGAACAGGGCTGTTATGTCAAAGGAGACTATTACTTCATCCAGAAGCCAAGGAACTACACTGAAAACTGAAATACCTAGGAGGAGATTCATGCCACTCCATTCAATCCATCAAAGAATTCCTCAACACCAAAGACACCAAGATAGAAGAGGATGAAATAATGGTCTCCTTTGACATAACAGCCCTGTTCACAATCAATTAACACTAACCTGGCCAAAGAAACACTGACTGCACTACTAGAGGAACCAAGGACACAAACACCAGACAGCATCAACGTCATCAGCAAAGACAACATCCTCAAGCTAGTAGACCTGTGCGTCACCACCCACTTCACATTCAATAACAAGACCTACAAACAAAATCAACGGAACACCCATGGGATCACCAATATCAGGCTTCTTAGCAGAAGCAGTAAGGCAGAGATTTGACCAAACAGCCCTCCCAACTATCCAGCCCAAACTTTGGGTCTGCTACGTAGATGACACCTTTGCGATTACAAAACGGAACAAATTAGAGGAAACCTACAACACCATCAACAATATTCTAATGGCATAAAATTCAAAAAAGAGGAGGAGAACAATAACAAACTCACATTCCTCGATGTCACAGTAGAATGAACAGTTAATGGAAAGCTTCAAAGCAGCATCTATAGAAAACCAACATACAGAGACCAAATATTTAACTACAGAAGTAATCATCTCAATACCCACAAACTGAGATGCATCAGGGCATTATTTTAATGAGCCACAACACACTGCCACATCCAAGAACTATGGACAGCTGAAAGAAAAATACCTATGTAGCATATTCAGGAAGGACAGGTACTCAATAAACAAAGTCCGCCGATTTTTCAACAACAAACCCAAACTAGCAGATACAAGGTGCCCAAAAACTCTAGCCACATTATCTTACATCAATGGCATTTCTGAAATGACTTCCAGACTACTCAAACCCCTTGGCATCATGGTAACCCACAAACCTACCAACACACTTAAACAGTGGCTAATAAGCCTAAAGGACCTTATATAAACAACCAGCAAAATGAATGTTATTTACAAATTACAATGCAAGGACATTAACAAACACTACATCAGATAAACAGGCAGAAAACTAGCCACCAGGATACATGAATACCAACTAGCCACCAAAAGACATGACCACTACCACTAGTATCCTTACATACAGATGAGAAAGGACACCACTCTGACTGGGACAACGCATCCATCGTAGGACAAGCTAAACAGAGACAAGCATGGGAATTCCTAGAGGCCTGGCATTCTAACTAGAACTCCATCAATAAACACCTCAATTTGCACCCCACCTACCATCCTCTGAGAAAAAGAAATGGAAATGAGATCACCCACCTTAAGAAACCAAGACACATAACGGGATATAAAACCAGTGCTTCACTGGAGGCTCACTGATGATGTTACCTAGTATGGTGATGAAACTTCTGAAAACATGGCTTCCAGCTCAGTGAGCAAACTTACCACTTGAACTAATTCGAATACATGTATGACTTGAACTTCAATGGGCAAATTTGCAGAGCCTGTATGAACAAAAAACAGGACTGCATACTTACTTAACTAATAGGAACTGACATTTTGATTCCTAATGGTGGGTTCAAATGTAGAAATCAATGAATGGTTAGTCCTAATGCCATTCTTTGGCAAGATCTTAACATTTGTATGCCATGATCTGAATACTGATTATATTAAAACATTTGGTAATTATTTCTTACTTTCAAATTATGACATAAGAATTCCTTAATACCTGGTTCACATTCATTTAAAGATGGGTGGGCAGCTTTGTGCAGCTGTGCCGGAGGTCAACAGTTTTCCTTGTTAAACTACAGCATGAGAGGAGCAGAAGAACAGAGGTGCAGGTCCAAAGGGGAGTCAGGGATGGGGAGTATGGTGGCAATGGGGAGGGGTTAGAGCATGGAGGTTAGATCCAAAGCAGGATAGAGGATGGGATCAGGGACATAGATACATGAAATAAGGAAAGTCTGGTGGAAATAATCAAAGTAAACAATAGAAGGCCTCATGGGTTTTTTTCTGCACTGTCTAGACAGGTGTTCATCTTAGGTTGTTGGCTGGAAGATGCCTTATAGGAAGTTCACTTACAACATTTCAATAATGAATGTGTTCTTGGACAATCTTGTTAACAGTGCACAGAAACAAGGGCCATCTTTGTCTTTAAATTCAACAGAAAGTCAATGCAAAAACACAACATTGGTTGAAAGAGACAGTCTCCAGAAGATGTGCAAATGAAGGCATAAAGTAGATATAATTTAATTTTTAAATAAAATTGTGTCTTCTGTCACATTACAAAATAACTCGTCTTTGTAAACCTCGTACAACATCTGTAGCTGGCTTTGACATCTGCAAGGCCGAATTTTTCTGCTTGCATTAGCCCAGGGATTCAGAGTTCAGAAATACCTAACATCCATTCTGACAATTTCCATTGATGTATTCACTTTCCAAACACATGCCATGTTTTCCTCAGTTTCTCCAATTTCTAATTTTTTTCTCCAGTATCTTGAATTCTTTAGCTGTTGCAGAATTATTTGCCCTCTCTGCAATCTGAACAACATCCATTTGAATTGTGCTTATCTTTGCTGTTCCTTTTAGATGTCACATTGTCATATCAGAGAGCAGGTTTGGCACAAATATAGTGCACACCAAGTGTGAAGTGGTAACCTTGGCATCACGTGTTCATGTGTGCAGAAACACGGAACTGAGGAGACACCTCTAACAGCATTATTCCATGGATAGAATCTTCTCAGCTGTCATGTGATGAGAAATTTGTGAGAATGTGATAAGCAAGAAAAAGTCTCATCCACAATGTTGAGAAAAATGTTTGATTTTCCCCTTAAAGTTTCAGCAGCTTATGAGAATCTCACCAGTAAGCATTATGATCTTATTTCTCATTTATCTGCATCTCATTATTTGTAATTCTTACCTTATTTAAATGCAGCTCACAGTCTCCTATGCAGTGAAGAACTAAGTGTTGCCAATGCCTGAGATAAAAGTCAGAGTGGCTACCTGATGGATGAAGTTCAGTAGTTGTTTCTCTAGAACTCCATGTTAACCAACATTACGCTCCATGAGAATCAAGCACCTCCAACCACTGACCATGGATGTCAACAGCAGCGAAACAACCACCTCACCACATCAGTTTAGCCAGTCTTGGATTTCAACACTTCACTACTGCACTTTGGAGCTCACTAACACTTTATTGTGCAATGTTCCTGTCTATTCACTTTGCATGCAGGAACACAAACCCATCTCATGCATCTGTGCAGGATACATCTTAGGGCTCTTAGCTCACATCCTTGGCACCCACTCACATTGAGCTTACTTGGATGCTCATACAATTTCGGTCATGCCTTTTAGAGCATTTCATTGTAAACTTTCGTGAGACAAAGCCGGGCAGTTTGTCGTGGTAGCCAGCACTGAAGTCAAATGGGTGGACATGATGGTGTATGGCATTGTGTGACGTCATGGCACACCTACAGCATATGCCAGCAACTTATGCAACTAACACATTGCATGCTTTGACCAAATAGCCATGTCTGAAGGGGGAGCTACGGTCAATCAGGGTGCATGGCAATATTCAGTCAGGGGCATCATCCGAGCTCAGTCAATGGATTGGCCACAGTCACTCAGGCATTTGGTGTGATCAGGTCCTAGGGATCGGTGTCTTTCTAATCTGGAGCATCAGTCACAGTCATTTGCTCCAGGTCAAGCCCTACCTGTCCAAGGAGTACAGGTCATAGAATCATAAAAGTTGTACGGCATAGAAACAGACATTTGATCCAACTTGTCCATGTCGACCAGATATCCTAAATTAATTGAGTCCCATTTGCCAGTAATTGGCCGATATCCCTCTAAACACTTCATGTTTATACATCCAGATGCCTGTTAATATTGTAATTGTATTAGCCTCCATCACTTTTTCTGGCAGTTCATTCCATATATGCATCACTGTCTGTGTGAAAAAGTTGCCCCTTACGTCCTTTTTGAATCTATCCCTTCTCACCTGAAACCTATGCCCTCTAATTTTGGACTCCCTTAGCCCGGGGAAAAGATCTTGATTGTTCACTCTATCCACGCCCCTCATGATTTTATAAACCTCCAAAAGGTCACCCCTCAGCTTCCAATGCTCCAAAGAAAATACCCCTGCCTATTCAACTTCCCCTACTTCCATCAAGGAGCTGAGGGGCAAGGGATTGGATCATGCTAGTTGGGACTGTCCTCATAAGTCAGTCCAGGATGTGGGCCACGATTAGTCCTGGGATTTGGCAGTAGACATCAATAGGGTTATCAGGGACAGTACATGCTGGTTCAGAGAAAGTGGGAAACTCAAGTATGGGTATTGGAGGTGTCCTGCTGGGGGAAAATAAGAGTGAATGGGGCTCAACTCCAAGTATATTGGTGAGATCTAATAGAAGATAGAAAGGCACAGGTACTGCATGAGGTGATTTTTAAAAGGGCAACCACTCTCACTTCACAATGGACAGTGGATAATGACAGTGGGCATACCAATGCATGGGACAAAATAGACATATTGATTGTCAAATAAAAGGGTTGTACAGTAACATGTGAAGCCTCAAAGCTGTTGGGGTGTCACGGACAGGTATACAAAAGGCATAATGAAGAGTGGACAGCAATGTTGACTTTCAAGTGGAGCCTGGATTATACGCTCAGGAGCACGACCCATATACCATCTTCTACCAAGTTTCATGTGCACATTTAGAATGAAAGTAACTGCCAGCACATTCACAGAAGGCAGAATGATTTCTTTTTTTTGTCTACAGAGGTGGAGTGGCCATGTTTGCACAGAGGCAGATAGAAAGTTAATTGAGCATGAGACAACACCCACCCTTAAATGAGTGTGTACAATCTTGTAAAACACGCAGGTATAATCAAACTTTGCAACAAGAGAAGTGTGCAATCTGCTTAACTCTTAACTGCTCTCTGAAATGCACAAAAGGGGGAAAAAAATGAATGAAATTGGCATTGATGAAGCACTGGAAATGAAAATGGCAAAACGTCAACCCTGCAAAGTACTTCTCACTGATATCTTGGGGGAGTTCACCAAAATTGGGAGAGCTAGCTCACAGCAATTCACTGATTCATACCTTACACAATGCCTCAGACAACACCATCACCATCCTTGCATTTGGCCTGCCCCACTGACAGGACAGACACAGCAGAAATGCCAGCAGTGACATTAGGTCAAGAGGGAGTTGCTCCGAAGTTCCATACATGCCGATTAACTTGCCGATGTATTGATTTCGAGTTTTGGAAATTGAAGTTGTGCGCTAAAAAAAAAAATTAGAGGGAGTATTCCCTAGGAGTTCCCATAACATTGGCTCTGGCTGCCATGTAGTCTCATGACATCAAGTCAAACATGGACAAGAAAACCTCCTGCTGATTACCACGTACCATCACCCTAATGTATCAGTACTGGTCAGGTCAGATCAGGTCCTAAAGTACATAGTTGTTCGATTGGATCTGCTTGCAGCTGGTGAGGGAACCAACAAGATGGAAAAACATACTTGACCTCACCTTCACCATCTGGCCTGCTGCAGGTGCATCTGTCCATAACAGAATTGCTAAGAGTGGCCACCGCAGTCCTTGTGCAGACCAAGTTCCATCTTCACACTGAGAATACCATCCATTATGTTGTGTGACACGATCACCATCTTAAAGGGGACAGACTTGGAACAGACCAGCAAATCAAGACTGGGCACCTATTAGGCACTGTGAGCCATCAGCTAGAATTTAACTGTACTTAAACACAATCTGCAACTTCATGGCCTGGCATATCCGCCACTTTACCATTACCATCCTGGTTTAATTAAAAGTGCAGAATGGCATGCTAGGAGCAGCACCAGGCAGACTGGAAAATGAGGTGTCAATCTGGTGAAGCTACAAAACAAGACTACTTGTCGGCCAAACACAAGTAGCAACTGAAAAAAAAGCTAAGCAATTCCTCCACCACCAACGGGATCAGATCTAAGCTCTGCAGTCCTCCCACATCTAGTCACAAATGGTGGTGGAAATTAAACAAGAGGACACTCTACAAATATCCTCATCCTCAATAATAAGAAAACCCAGCAAAAGACAAGGTTTAAGCATTCGTAAAAATTTTCAGCCAGAAGTCCTGAATGGATGATCCATCTTGGCCTCCTTTAGAGGTCTTCAGTATTAAGGTTGCCAGTCTTCAGTCAATACAATTCACTCCACAAGATGCATAGAAATGACTAGAAGTACTAGGTACTGTAACGGGTATGGACCCTGATAACATTTCTGTGATAATGCAGAACTTGTTGTTTCAATACAGCTACTTCACTGACCTCTATATGGCAATGTGGAAAATTGCCCAGGTATTTCCTGTTAAAAAAAAGCAAGACAAATTCAACCCACCAATTACTAACCCATCGGTTTACTCTTGTTCATCAGTAATGTGATGCAAGTGTCATCAACACTGCAAACAAGCAGCATTTGCTTACAATAACCTGGCCACTAATGCTCAGTTTGGGTTCTGCCAAGGCTACTCAGCTCCTAACCTCATTATAGCTTTGTTTCAAGAATGGATAAAATAGCTAAATTCCAGAGGTGAGGTGAGAGTGACTGCCCTTGACATGAGGGCCACATTTGACCAAGTGTGACATCAAGAGGCTCTAGCAAACTAGAGTCAATGAGAATCAGGGAAAAATACTCTGGAGTCTTACTTGGCACAAAGAAACAAGCTTGTCATTGTTGGAGGTTAGTCATGTCAGCTCCAGGAGTACTGTCCTAGGCCCATCTTCATCTGCTTCATCAATGACTTCCTTCCATCAGAAGTAGAGATGTTTACCAATGATTGCATAACATTCAGCACCATTCAACATTCTTCAAACAATGGACCAGTCCACAGCCAAATGCAGCAGGATTCAGACAATATCCAGATTTAGGCTGATAAGCGACATGTAGCATTACACCACATTAGGTACAAGGCAATGACCATCTCCAACAAGAGAGAATCTAACCACTTTTTGACATTCAATAACATCACCATTACTGAATTACACACTAACAACATCCTGGGGGTTACCATTGATCAGAAACTGAACTGGACTAGCCATATAAATACTGTAGCTTCAAATGCTGAGCTTTTCTAGCAATTTCTATTTTTGTCTCTGATTTACAGCATCTGCAGTTCTTTCAGTTTTACCCAGCCTTTCCAGTCTATTTTTTATACCTCAAACCCTCCACTCTCAGCAACATCCTGGTAATTTTGTTTTTCTGAACCCTCTCCAGTTTATTAATATCCTTCCTAAAACAGGGCAACAAGAACTGCACAAAGTACTCCAGACCAGGCCTCACTAACGTCCTGTACAACCTCAACGTAATGTCCCAACTTCTACACTCTGAGCAATGAAGGCAAGCATGCTAAACACTTTCTTAACAACCCTGTCTACTGGTGACACAAAGAGGATATAGCTTGCAAAACTGGAATATGGCAGGACAGTACATGATGGAGCAAAGAGGTTATAAAATCCAGGAGATAAAGTTGGCAGGCAGGAGCATGGTGGAGAGGACCCGGACAGATGTAAGGTGCCAAGGTAATTTGGGTCCCGTTTCATTCATCAGGTTCTAAATCCTTGCTATTCTCATAGTACCAGAACAGAGAATCTCTCTTAATGTACCAGATACTGGCCTCTCCACTGTTCCTAACCTTCTGTTCTCTTATCGGAGATTCTTCCTAGGAATTACCATTGGATGTCTTTGAACACCCATTTCTCAGTACCATAATTGTCTCAGATTACCTTCCACTGTCTCAAAATCACCCTCAGTGTTAAATCAACTGATCCCTCTCAGCTCAGGAGAAGTCTCTGTAGTGTTCCAGACCGGAATTCCCCTCAAAATGATGCTGTACTCTTTGTTGGACTTAAGTTGATGCTGATTTTCACTCATACAGTTTATCACATCATCTGAACGCTTCATTTCATTTCTGGCCTGTAATATTCTCCTGCAGCTTTAAAGTTGATTTGTCCTAACATTTCAGAAGATTTTGTCCACAAGAAAAAAAAACACTTTCAACCAGCTGAATTTTGTCTTCCAGCTTTTTGTTAACCAGTTCCATTACTGTTCAGTATTTAAAATTTCTGCTCCTACTGAAAAGTAGTTTATCATTTAATGTGGAGTGTTAGGCCAGTCCTCTCAATGACCTCAATCATACAAGGCATAGAAATGTGTAGCGCCAGTATATTTATCGATTTATGAATACCTTGAGTTGTTTCCTTATGTCAATTCACTTTGTATCTGTTTCTCAGCAGTTACTTGCTTCACAGTCACGAAAATCTTACAATACATTGTTAGTTTCTCATTTGATTTCTTAAAAGGACTGCAGCTGCACTACAAACTCTGTAAGACGTGTCCAATTAAAAGGAAACCTAAATGCTTTTTGAAACTGAGCCAATAATGTATTGATATTTCAGGAAAAGTGTATTTGTATATTAACATGGATCATTGTAATACAGAAATACATTACATGATATGCTATTCAGCAATTTAGGAGCCGAATTGATGATAACTGAAACTGTTTTTACACTTTTTTTGAATCTTCCTTTTGGTGTGTACAATTACCTCAATACCCCCTGTATTACATTCAGTAATTTTCTGTCCAAACCCTCCCTCTAGTTTGTTTCATCCTCTTTTGTTTTAAAGAGTTTTCTTAAGGAACAACCCTTCAATCACCAGCCTTAATCTCTTTGTGTTCAGACTTTACCACAAATCATAATGCACTTTGTTGTTAGAACATAAAGCTTACTTATAACTCAATAAGAGTCTTGCCTATAAGATATATTTCCTGTAAATTAAGATTACAGATTGTCATATTTCTTGTGTTATTGGCATTATACAATAACTACAAATTAAGTAGTGTGGATTCAGTTCACTTAAATAAGTCTGATCTTTTCAACAGGTCAGCCTGCAACTTGCAATTTCCAGTACCAATGTATGCATTCCTTTCTACCATTAAATGGGGTTTTGTGGTGTACTGTTAATGTCCTTACCTCTGTGTTCACATCCCACCTGCACCAGATGTGTGTTCTCACTTGTCCTCTCTTTGCATGTTTCTCCTTGATGGCAGTTGGGCATGTGGTGTTGTCCTGGTTCTTGGCTCACTAGCATATCCAGTTCTTAAAGTAATAAGTGGAGTACAGATTTCAACCACAGTGAATTGGGAGGGGAGGTCCTTTTTAATTTATTGTCTTCACTATTGAGTATTTGTGCCCTTTTTCAGTTCACCAGAAGTTGGCTGGTAAATAATTCCTAAACTATTCTACTTAAAATAAATAGTCGATACTTAAAACATGGCAGGATAGCTCATTTGAGTGGAACGTAGAGCCTATGGAATGTGGAAAGTCATAGATGCGCTTTAATCGAAAATGAACACATTTTTAGGAAATATCACTGTCTGCATGCTTCTGAACTGTACATGACAACTGGTAATACAATTTCATTCTGGGCCTTGGTTCACTAGCATGTCCATCACTTAACACAACGCATCTTTTAAAATGACACAGATAAAAGTTAAAAACAGCAAAATATAATGCACCAAGAGAACTCATAAAAATTACATTTTCAACTTTATAGATCAATGATTATCATAAAAATATTTTCAGCAGTACTGCTGGTTGAATAGCAAATGTATCAACAGGTTATTTATCATTACTTATTGAGGGTCAAAAGTCAGTCCATATGTATGATTCTAATTGTTGCAAACCTTTGTGTTCTGTTTGTTCGGCTGTTCGACATTGGAATATAAAACTTTGTTCTTCATATTTTCCTGGTCTACTCATATATCCATAATTAAGAATTAATAAGCGGTATTTCTTACATTTCCCTATTGACAATAATGCCCATTTGTTAAGGACATTTGGCTGAGGAAAACTGACCGAGACCTCTTCCACAATAGTGAATGAACATCTTATTCTCTCTCAAGTATTCAGATGCTTTGATGTTGCTCCAATTTAATAAATTAAGAATCTCTACATGGCTTTCAAGAACTTGGCTCACTTTGGTTCTTACAACTCAATTGTTGCATAATCATTAATATTATGATTGATAACTTCTCTTTCCGTGCTTGTTTTTAATTTTTCATTGCTTTTATTGACTGAAAATATTATTTGTGTTTTTAAGCCAGTTTCCAGTGATTAAGTAGTCCAGTTTGAATGTAGAAATATCTTCAAACCTATTCAATTTTAGATATTCTTCAGAAGAAATATTTCCTTACCATTAGTGTTGTGAGATTATGTGAAATATATCACCAGAGATAGTGGTTGAAGCAGAAACCAGATCAAAATTTTAAAATAGGTTAGAAAGGTTATCCAGAACTGGGGACAGGGCAAGTGGAACTAGTTAAAACTATGGGATTAAAACTGATTAGATAAGAGGATAAACATGAAAAGTAGACCAGTTGCAATAACCAACCTGTTCTTGTGTTGAAAATCATCGGATTTATTAAATTGGATTCCTTATTTACATTGGAGTAAGGAATGTTATTTCTTTATACTCAGATTGGTATTGTATAGCAATAAAGCTATACATTCTATTTATGTTACAATGTAAAAAGGTATAATTATTTCTTTGGAATTGTGATGTGTCAGAATTATTCAAATAAAACTCTTGAAAAACTTCCTACAAAAATAATTCCCATTAAAAGATCATTTTCAAGCAAATTTGTAAACATTATAGAATGTTTCATCAAAAAAGTAACTGATTTTGCTAAATTGTACATGCTTGGAGCAGAAAGCAAGACCTACTGAAAAGATATCTAGCTGCATACAAACTGTTACTGCTACCATTGGCATTAAGATAAATGGTTATACTTCACTGGTGTATATCATGAGATGATATTTGTATGACATTTTATAACTTCACTCCATGGAGAGGTACATATTGTTTGAAAGTCATGATATCAAATAAATTGAGATGCAATAAAGCAAAACAAAGCACTTACTGTGAACAAAAACACTTGCTTTCAGTAAAATGTTGCTTTTTAAATTCAGGTTAATCATTCTCATTTTGATTGCTTTTTTCTACCAATTCCACTAACAAGCAACAATCTTTCTTTTAACAGTAAGGCATCCCAAATAAAGCAATTCAAAATGGAAAACTAGGGCTTTCCTTGAGTGTTTATATGTTAGAAAGTTGTTTTTTTAAAAAACATGTCCAGCGCTGTTTTATCACGTAAGTATGCTCTATGGTGCAACAGTGATTCAAATGGAAGACAACTTATGCTGATCTACACTCAAGTATCATAATCATAATCAGTATTGCTGTCTTAGAACATGGAAAATTATCAGATGCCCCCGCTAGAAAGTATGTGCACACACCTTCCAGAAATGGATATGACATCTGGCTCAACTGCAATATTCTCTGCTCCACCTCCATTCTAACTACCTTCAATACTCACTATCTAACTTCACACAAAAAGGCTCTGGTCGGCAAAAGAATTTGAGGTTACTGAAATCAATTCCTGACATAAATTACACTCAGGAGAGGAGAAATAATTTGGAGGTTTATAAATATGTGGAGCACTGCAAAGCAGTGGTTTACAATTTTCTGCACCAATACATAGCCTCACATTATGTAAGTACAGGTCACTGATAAGAGCAGCAGACTGACTGGTAACCTGTATAGCTATATTGAATCTTTGAGGTTTTTTATGATATATAGTAACTTTTGGAAGATTAAAAAAAACTTACAATAAATCAGTAAGTGTTTTCAATCTAGGCATGTGAACATTTGCAAAGGATATTATCTGCCACAGTACTTACTTGTAATATAGTCACTAAACATTCTTATTATTTTATTACTGGAAAACTTCCCTAAAGTGCTCATCACGATGACTGTTTTACAGCAGCAGCAAGGGAAAGGGCAACAGATCTGTTCCTCACATTTAATGCTTCCTCAGGCACCATTGTACAGATCTCACATCTCAGCTTTTACTACATTAATGGGAATTTGACTTATTACATTTCCAGACGTATAGCTAAAAATGGTTAGTAAGTTATTTAAGGAAATGCTCCATTTCAGAATCTACAAAAACACCTGCATTTCAAACATTTTCTGTACAGATTGCTAACAACAAAGCTTATACATTATACAATAAACTCCCTAACCATAGGACTATTGCTCCTAGCTAAAGCATGTTCCTACATGTGGATCTTAATTATATATAAACAAACCCATGCTAAAAGTCAAACTTATAAAGAATTTGACTTATTTTTCACTCTGTAAATATTCACTTGATGCAAAACAGAATAATTGTCCAAAGTGGCTTTGATTTTTCTAGTTATCATTTGAATGAAGAACATAATTGAAAAACTCAGTGTTGAAGGTAGCCATTTTCTCCATTAAGTAAGCCATAGAATTTTCCTTCATGTTGAGGGTAAAATGCTTTAGTATAGAATGGGCATCCCTGATGCCATTATCATCCTGCTGAGCAAGTTAAATCAAAATTACCATTGTTCATTATCACATTGGAGCATATCTTTTTTATAAGCAGGCAACTAAGTAAGGCTACTGTTACCTAAATCTGTTGCAACACAATTGTTTCTAGATCAGAGCATCTAGTTTATAGTTTTACACAGTACAATGACTACACAAAAATATTTGAGGGTAAGAGACTTTAGGACTTCATAAAATTGGGAATGCTGCTATATATTCCCAAATCTTCCCTCATCCATCCCACCACCCTAATCCACAGAATTTGGTTTGACTGTGAATCCTTCCTCCTAACTCAGTGACAGCTCTGTACATCTATGCATACAAACCTACACAGATACTCAGTCTCAGCCAGTATAGTGACCAAAAACATTTCAATGTTTGTAAAGTGTTTAGTGTACATCTTGAGAATGCTGTAAAACCTGAATTGATAATGTACTTGAGAAATGTAGGGATGATTTTATGAGGCTCCACTCTAACACACAACCTCACTGAACTCCCAAGTCTAGTACCCTTGACACCTGCAATCAATCTCCCTGCATTATAAACTGAAGTGAACATGAGGATGCTGCTCCAATCTCAATATTACATCATTTAGAAGCTGTAAAAGGAAAATGCCATGAGTCAAAAGGAACAGCCTTATAAGTATAAGGCAGGGTGTAATTAATCCTTAAGCAGTTTCAATTTTAACAACGGAAATATAGAATAATAACTTTCCAGGGAGATTACAGATTTAAAACTACACGTGTGAAAATTCTAACGCCATAAAGCTCAACATCAAATCATTATTTCGCTCATTTAAACATGCAAATACAGTACCAACATCCTATCGACACCTTAGAAACAAAGTACTTTCACTGTTCTTGTGTCATTTTTCTTATCATAAAGACATTGGAAAGTACACAAAAAAATCAGATTACGTGCGAAATAATTATTTCAATTCAAAGTTTCAATTCTTTTTCCTTATTTGATTGTTTTGCAATGTTGTCTTCAAAAAAGCTACTTGCTGCATATATAAGATAGTTGCACCCCATTACAAACATATAATTTATTCCCTTAACAAATCAACTACTATTAATCTGGGGGTAATTTCCGGTACAAAAACAATTCTACCTGTTGGAGCACTGATGATTCCTGGTGTCTGTGTGATCTGATGCTACATATAAACACGGCTTCCACTGCAGAGGGAGTATTTGCAGCTGACAGATTCACACAACTCCTTCCATAGCTCGTTTATTCAATGATATATGCCTCACACGGTACTTACTGAAGTGAGGTTTGAATCCAGAATGATCATTCCATTTATGATCTGAAGTTTTCCTCACACTACGATGCATAGGGGTGTGACATGCACTCGGTAACATTTGGTGTAGATCTGCCCCCTCGGTGACGAATCAGCGGATTATTAACCCTTTCAACACTGAAGAACCTATTTGTCCCGAAAGAAATCGTTTCCGAACGTGTTTAGAAAACTGAAGCAAAATTCTAATGGGACACATTAGTGAAGTGTAACAAACCATCTGCTAAGGATGCAAATAACAGTAATTATGGATATTTGTGTCATTCCTGATCGTTTCTGAAGTTTCCAATGTTTACACTCTCCCAGAAGGATCACAGTTTTCAACAGACTTTACCCGGTTACCTGGCAACCACATGGCCCGCTGCAGAAATATCCTAATTTCTTCACTAATTCGCATATTATTCTCGGAGACCAGTCCCGCCCAGGGAAAACTCAATTCAATTGTGAACTAAACAGCTCACCTAAACAATCCAAATGACTATTTTCCTAAACATATATTCTTAGCTATTTGGTAAATGAATGCATTGCGAAAGACAACCCGAGAAAACTCTGAAAACATTTTTTTAAACTTACAAACTGGGCAGTTAAAATGGCAGCTAAACTTACAGATGGATGAATTAGTAACTTTAGAAAGAAACATTTTTCTCATTTTTCCACGGGATGTGGATGTATTTATCGCTCAACCTTAATTGCCCAGAGGGCACTTAAGAGTCAACCACATTGTCGTGGGTCTGGAGTCACATAGGCCAGACCAGATAAGGATGGCAGTTTTCTTCCCTAACCGTCATTAGTGATCCAGAGGCTATTTTTCTCCTCCCTAACAATTGGTAATGGACTCATGGTTATCATTAGACTCTTAATTCCAGATTTAAATTGAGAGAAAATTCCACCGTCTGCCATGGCAGTGTTTGAACCTGGGTCCCCTGAACATTATTTGGGTCTCTAGATCAACAGTCCAGCAATGATACCAATAGGTCATCCTCTCAACCTTCAAGGAAGCAACTAACTGATAGAAGGGCAAAAGCATCTGGGGAGATGGATGAATAAACCAATAAAAGCAAGTTAGAAAAGTCATTAGGATGGATTAAGAAGCTTAATCTGTGTTCCTTAGAGTTTTGAAGAATGTGGGATACTACATTTAAATTTACATAATTCTTACAGGGCATGACAGGGTGGATATAAATGGGATATTTCTCCTGGCTGGTGAGTCTAAAACCGGGAGACATATTTTATTCTCAGGATGGAAGCCAGCTATTATAAGTCTGTAACAAAGAAGAATTCCTTTACTCAGGGTGGTGAACTTTTGGAATTTCATAGGGCAGTGAAAGCACAATCATTGAACCCATTCTGACAGAAATCAATAGATTTCTGGAGATTGATGGTATCAAGGGATGTGGAGATAGTCCGTGAATGAAGCATATACAAGATGGGGAAAGAATGAAACAAAACAGAGCGAGAAGGTTACAAATATCAAGGAAAGATGGAGCTATGTTTTCACATAAGAAAACAAAACATGAGTGAATGGTTGGATATTTTAAAATTAGGAATATGTTGAACATGGTAGATATAGAGAGAACATTTCCACATGATGGACCATTCACAACTCAGGGCCATTAAGACCAAATAATTACTAATAAATCCAATAAGGAAATAAAGACAAATGTATTTACTAAGAATGGTTAGATTGAGGAACTCATTACTGCTGGATATGTGTAAGACAACAGCTTAGATCTTTTCAAACAGAAACAAGATGAGTACATGATAGAAAAGGAAATCGAAAGACACGGTCTAAGGATGAGATTTGCTGGATGGAATGAGGAAACACGTTGAATATTAACATCAGCATCAACAAATTGGTCTGATTTTGTGTCATACATTTTATATAATGTTATGTAAGTGCTCAGCAAACTCAAGTGTAAAGTAGTGTATAAATTTGAAACAAACCATAAATATTGAATAAATCTCCCATTGCGAGCACAATTAAATCCTATTAAGTCACAATCAAAGAACATCGCACTGTACAATATTAAATAGATTAAGTTGCTATCACTCCATCAGAGGAGTGAACTGGCTAGGATTGCAGGCAGGTTTTGGGTTGTGGATGCTGGGAAGAGTTTGGCTAGTGTAATAGGCTACTGTTGATGTGTCAATGAGTAATAGAACAGCAAATGAAACAATGTTGGGGAGGGGGATTCTTTTTGTGTTTCACATTTTGTCTCCTCCTCTCTCGGGGCAGAAATTGGCTTAAAGGATCCTTAAATCCTACTTGCCATCCGCATGGAGGTCACCTACTAGCAGAACACCAGGGAGACAATGCTGTAGGAAGACTTTGAGGCCCCCTCCCTGTTTATCTGTCTTCTGCTGCAGGCAGCAACACTTCCACAATGGTCACCCAGCTGTTGATTCTATTTTTGAATTTAAAAATGTAAGAATTTGGAGAAAAGCTGCCTTCTCTTTCTCTTTCTCTTAGCTGATATGCAGATTTTATTTTCTTCCGAGCTGGAGGGCCATCTGTTGTTTCTCCAGTTTCCAGAGTCTGTCCACCATTCTGAACTCAATGACAAGCTCAGCCTTTGCAAATTTAGGAAATATCAGTGCTGGGTGACAGTTTCCCATGCAGTGCAGATTTATAACACCCATTTGACTCAAGGTTCTTACCCAAAGGGCAAAATCCACATTTTTTGACTTCACATTACTGCTTTTTGTAAATTGTGATACCTGAGATTTCTTAGCTTAAAGGTACAATCCTGGATGTGCACTTTTGGTGACCCTACATCAAAGAGAAAGAGAGATATATTAAGAAACTATTCAGTGAAGAACAATCAGGATGAGTCCAGGTCTTACAAGATTAATTTCCAAAGAGATTCAAATGGCCTGAATTTATTTTTGCCAGAGGAAAGATGAATGAGAGGAGACATAATATATCTTCAAAACAATGAAATGAATAGATAAGATTCAAGTATAAACATTGAGCATAGCATTAGAGGGCAGATGTACATTAATACAAGTTTCACATCCTTGAAGCAAGTTTAATGTTAGAAATAAAATCATGTTCCCAATGGGATAATGAAACTATAGAATAATGTTCTGGCTTCAAGTGAATTCATTCTATGCAACTGATACCTTTAAAATGCTCTAATATCCTAGAAGAAGAAGAAGACATTAGGTGTTACAGGGCAAATAATAGCACTTCTAGATTTATTTTTCAGATGGGGAAAGGAACAATATTCCTAAAGCAACAGTGGCAGAATTTGCAGAAATTTAATATTTACCCATGGAATTTGTATAAACTGAATACACCAAATAGTTTTCTATGCTCCAAAATACCTTATATTTTGCATATATAGTTTCTAAAATAATTAGTGGGATAATAGGATCAATTTTCAGGGAATGTCTGAATGAAATAGTGAAAAATAATCTGGCAGAGTAGATTTAAGGAAACTATCCAGGATTGAGTTGCTTCTGGGACCGATGCTGGGATGTAAGCATTTCCTAGCTTGTAGAGATGGGCCTGTTTAGGGTTTGAAGCAGGAGAGAGGCAGATAAGAGCTCTGCGTCAGTGCTATATAATGTAGCAGCATGTTTGGATTATTGCTATATTATTATATATTTAAAGCCCAGGAGTGGGAGTTGGTGTCAGTCAGGTCTCTGGGTGTTAGAGGTGATAGTTTTACACTTAGGACCAGTTGTTGAGGGAATGTTAGATCCAGGGAGTTGGAGTCTGAGTTTGGGAAGGGTGATTTCCAGTGTACTTGAGTGCTGGGGGTGGAGAGCTGAGGGTTGGATTGGGAGTAGACGCAGTCAGAAATGAAAGTGGTAGTCAACTGCCTGTTGAGAGATCAGGGAGGCGGGGTGTGAGGTCTGAGTGGTGGTCAGTGGCATTTTGTGACGTACAAGCAGAGTTCTTTCTAATTTTCTCTGAGGCTCCTGCACAGCAGCGGCTTACATACCGCAGACCTTAAAGGGAACATTGCTCACAAGATCTAGGCCACATAGTCACTCAAAAAGTGTGGCAACGGAAAAGCACAGCCGATTAGGCAGCATCCGAGGAGCAGGAGAGTCGACGTTCCAAGCATAAGTTCTTCATCAGGAGTCTCCTGCTCCTTGGATGCTGTCTGACCGACTGTGCTTTTCTACAGCCACACTTTTTGACTCTGATCTCCAGCATCTGCAATCCTCACTTTCTCCATATAGTCACTCAAGTCTATTCTGCCATTAAATGAGACCATGGCTGACCTGTAACCTAACTCTACCTTTAATGACATCCTTAAATACCTCTTCATACCTGAAATATATCAATTTCAAATATAAAATTGACAGGTGGCATAGTGGCTCAGTGGTTAGCACTGCTGCCTCACAGCACCAGGGACCTAGGTTCAATTCCAGCCTCAGGCGACTGTCTGTGTGGAGTTTGCACATTCTCCCTGTGTCCGCATGGGTTTCCTCCCCCAATCCAAAGGTGTGCAGGTTAGGTGAATTGGCCATGCTCAATTGCCCATTAGTTAGAGGGAAATGGGTCTCGTTGGGTTACTCTTTGGAGGGTCGGTGGGACCTAAGGACCTGTTTCCACACCGCAGGGAATCTAATCTAATTGATCGAGCATCAATTGCCTTCTTTAAAAGAGAATTTCAACTTCTGTCACCTTTAGTCTATAGATATATGTTTCTTAATTTTACTCTGAAAAGGTCTAGCTCTTTTTAGTGTATGCTTACTAGCTGCAGTCTTTAGATGTAGCTCATTTGTTTACTAAAAAGGCAACAACAGTGACGGACAAATACAGTCAAAATGTTATTTAGCTATTCACATTTATTTCAGATTCTGCAATTTTGTTCACAGCTCCATCCCTTGGACTTGTGCAGTAATAGCAGTCTTTACCAACAATATTCCAATTCTATTGTAGGACTCTCACGGATATATTTTCTATGAACATTTGAGAGGTTCAACCAATGCTAAGAAATTCAACCACTTTCTCTTCAGCTGTCCTCAAAAGTTTCTGAAGATCAGATAATAGGAAAAGATATAGACATGAAATGGTTAACATCCCCAGGAAGTGGGAGTGGAATGAGACATCAAAACATTGACACCGACACCAGAGAGAAACTGAACATACAAACGTGGCAAATGTTTAGTGGAAAGCCAGAGTCATAGAGATATACAGCACAGAAACAGTCCCTTCAGTCCAACTTGTCCATGCCGACCGGATATCCCAAATTAATATAGCCCCATTTGCCAGCACCTGGCCTCTATTCCTCTGTACCCTTCCAATTCATATACCCATCCAGATGCCTTTTGAATGCTGTAATTGTACCAGCCTCCACCACTCCCTCTGGCAGCTCATTCGTTGCACACACCCCCCTCTGAATGAAAAAGGTGCCCCTGAGGTCCCTTTTAAATTTGCACCCCCACCCCCACCCCACAGCACCCCCCTCTAACTCTGGACACCCCATCCCAAGGAAAAGGCCTTATGTATTTACCGTATCCATGCTTCATGATTTTATAAGATCACCCCTCAGCCTCTGGCGCACGAGGGGAAACAGCCCCAGTCTGTTTGGCCTCTCGCTATCACTCAAACCCCTGGCAACGTCATTGTAAATCTTTTCTGAACCCTTTCAAGCTTCACAACATCCGTCTGATAGGAGGGAGGCCAGAATTGTACACAATATTCCAAAAATTGCAATGGTTCTGTTGGGTAATGGCAATTTAATTCCAAAATGTTAATTCCTTCATGAGAAGGGAATAATTGGCAATGTAGCTGTGAGAGGTCCCTTGTGGAAGAGTGAAGAACTGAGTGAGAGAACTTTCCATTATGATGGAGAGCAACAGAGTTGATACTGAGTCTGGGGACTTAAATCTAAAGCAAGGAAATTATAATGGCAGAAGCACGAACAGGCTGCAACAAATGAGGGAACATTATTGAAAGAAATGACAAACATTTAGATAGCACCTGGAGGAACTGCAATAGTTGTCCCTTAAACACAAAAGATGGCCCAGCCATGGCTAACAAGGGACATTATGGTAGTACCGGATCCAAAGAAGTGGTGTACAAATTAGCTAAAAAATAAAGCAGCAGATCTGAAGACTGGAAGCACTTCAGATTTCAACAAAGGGATTGATTAAAAAGGGGAAAATGGGGTATGTGAAGACAAAAAAAGATTGGTGAAAACAATTACAGTTAGAAACAGGCAAAGTTCTCATGTGGAACAAAGAGATGGCAGACCAATTAACCACATATGTTGCTTCTATCATCACAAAGGAGGGCACAAGTAACATCCCCAAAATGTTGGGGAACACATGGTCCATTGAGAGCAGGACTGAAGGAACTGAGTTGTTGTAGGAAAATGGTGTTAGAGAAATTGATGGGATTAAAAGGTTACAAATCCCCAGCACCTGGTAATCCACACCCCAGACTATAGCCCGAGATGCATAATGCAGTTGTCGAATTTGGGCTGATCTTAGGACTTCTACACTTAATGGTAAGGTCTTTGGGAGTATTGCTTAACAAAGAAACCTTGGAGTCCAGGTTCATAGCTCCTTGAAAGTACATTAGGAAGTGCGGCAGACATAGTGGATTCATGAGTTACAATATTCCAAAATTTTCTGGACATGAGAAAGATTCATTGAGTTTATTTAAGACTGAGATAGGTAGGTTGTTGATTGTCAAGGTGATCAAAAGTTATGGGGAGAAAGCGGGAGAATGGAGTTGAGAAAATTGTCAGCCATGATTGACCAGTTAGTTTAACACCTGTTGTTGGGAAGATGTTCGAGCCAATTATCAAGGAAGCAGTATCAGGATGTTTTGAAAGTCAAAACTCCATCCATCAGAGTCAGCATGGTTTAATGAAGGGCAAATCAGGTTTGACTACATTCTTCAAAGATATAACATGCAAAATGAATAATGGAGATCCTGTAGATGTAATATATCTGGCCTTCCAGAAGGCATTTGCTGAAGTGCCACTCAAAAGGTTAATTTGTGAAGTTGGATCATATGGGATTTGGGGTGATTTATCAGCTTCAATAGGTGACTAGCTGATGGGCAGAAGGCAGACAGTCCAAATCGATGGCTTTTTTCTGGATGGC
>NC_057729.1:29391017-29391703 GCF_004010195.1 Chiloscyllium plagiosum
GTGGCCTATTATCTAAATGGGGAGAGACTTTGGGGTGCTCTGGTGCAGAGGGACATGGGTATCCTCATTAATGAGTCACAGAAAACTAGCATGCAGGTACAGTAGATAAGAAAGAAAGTGAATGCAACATTGGCTTTTATAGCTAAAGAAATAGAATATAAAAGGTAAGGAAATGTTGCTGCAACTATACATGGCATTGCTGAGGCCGCACCTGGAGGATTGTGCCCAGTTTAGACCCTTATTTCCCCTCATATGGTTATGGTAGGGGATTTAACTTTCCAAACATAGACTGGGACTGCCATAGGTTTAAGGATTTCGATGGAGAGGAATTTAAGTGTGTACAAGAAAATCTTCTGATTCAGCATGTGGATGTACCTACTAGAGATGGTGCAAAACTTGACCTACTCTTGGGAAATAAGGCAGCTGACGGAGGTGTCAGTGGGAGAGCACTTTGGGCCAGTGGCCATAATTCTATTAGTTTTAAAATAGTGATGGAAAAGGATAGACCAGTTCTAAATTGGAGGAAGCCTAATTTTGACAGTATTAGGCAAGAACTTTCAAAAACTGACTGGGGGCAGATGTTCGCAGATAAAGGGACGGCTGCAAAATGGGAAGCCTTCAGAAATGAGATAATAAGGAGTCCAGAGACAGTATATTTCTGTTCAGGTGAAAGGAAAGTCTGATAG
>NC_057729.1:29392203-29396826 GCF_004010195.1 Chiloscyllium plagiosum
TTGTCACACACGGCTCTTTCTTAGGCAGTCCTTCAAGATGAAGAGTGATTTACTTTTACTCCAGTTCCAAAGATTCTCAAATGGCCGGTAAGTGCAACATGCAATCTGCATACGCTGCCACATGCAGGTTGGGTGATGCTGGAAGGGTCAGACAGATGAGTTCTTTGGAGTTATGTGCATTCTTTCTGATATCCCGACTTCACCTCTAAATGTTTCCATCAACATCTCATATGTCTTCAGTGCCTTCCGAAATGAATCGCCTTTATTCTGACTGGTCATAAGCCAGAAGGGATGAATCAGTGGGAATTTTGACCTCCTCAGGCATGTTCTGAGAACATTACTAAAAGTATTTCCGCTGTCAACCTGGGATTTTCCTACTGCATCAAGTATTCACCAGAAGTCTGGTTTCAGATGTACAAACCACATGTCCTACCCAGAGAGCTAGCTTGGTGCACTTGCATATGCACTTTCATTTATATGGCGAATTCTACGAGTGTTCCTTACCCACATAATGTATTTCACGTGATCTTTAAATCTTTCATAGGAGAAACAGAATCTCTACGGTGTGGAAGCAGTCCATTCAGCACATTGAGTCTGCACTGATCCTCCAATGAGCATCCCATCCACTCCCACCCCTGTATTTCCCATGGCTCACCCCACCTAGCCTGCACAATATGGTCAATTTAGCATGGCCAATCCTCCTAACTTGCACGTTTTTGGACTCTGGGAGGAAACTGGAGCACCTGGCAGAAACCCACACAGACACGGGAAGAATGAGCAAACTCCACACAGTCACCCAAGGCTGGAATTGAACCCAGGTCTCTGGAGCTGTGAGGCACCAGTGCTAACTACTGAGCCATTCCATGTCGGACCTTCCACCCAGAGAGTCCAGAAAAGAGAAAAACTATTCACAGTCACAATCTATAAAACAGTAATTTCTTTTAGATATGAAGACTTACAGTACATATTTAATGGGAAATCTTATAATGCTGTGGATAGTATCTCAGCTTCAGAATATGGCCAAAAACCTGCAATTCATTCCATCACATGCCAATGGCACATGGCAAAAAAGGGGAGGCTTTTCTAATCAGATGTGATGAAAGGAGCCTCTATGACCACCATGCATAGCTCTACAACTTAAATGCATTTTACCACAACAAGCCAGCACTGTCTCCGCTACCTGTAATACACAATTGAAAGTTTATCTATCTTTTCGTTGCATTTGTAGCATTTAGAACTTTTCATGCTTTTTGTGAGAAATCATATGGCTCTTGGGCTGCTGTATTAAAGACATTAAAACTAAATAAATGAAACATTATGCTGTTGCTGAATAGGCTAATTTAAATGCTTCTCCCTCCCTCCAAATATATCCCTCACAACATCAAGCCAAACTTAAGAACTGTACTGAAACACACAAAGAAGGAAATTCTAATTGCAATTTGTTTTGCAAATCTTGACTAATAAACAAAATGGTGGTCAAGTTAAATTCTTCCACTTGTTTTACCACTTGAAAGCCCAAATATGTAGCAACTGATACTGAAGTATTGCTTCTCATGCAATATTATTTGTCACTGAAACTGTGGCAAGTTGAGAGGTAACAGAATTCTAGTGAGAAAGTGCCATTTAGTTATAACACAACAGCTAGTATTGGACATGAATTTCATCATGGAGACATAAATGTAAATCTTAAATAAAATGCCCTGCAATAAATATGATATTTTAATTATCCCACATCTCAATGGTGACAATATTGATACTCAACTGTGTGCACTTTGGAATGTTGTGAAAGGTTCTTTTAAAATGCAAATGCTTTCTTCTGCACAACTGCAAATGACAGATGTACATCTTAACTCTTCCGGCTTCTGCAGTTTGTCCTAAATGCATTGTCTTCTCTTGGGATAGGAACACAATATTTCAGAGTCAAGACATGGAGAATGTATACGTGCTGCTGTGAAAGACATACTCGTTATTGATCGTGTTGAATTTCAATATGACAATGACTTCACAGCCCACATTGAAGTCTCTGGAAAGCAAACTGCAACAACACATGGAGCTATTAGTTTGGTATCTGCAGCCATTGTGATAGCAATTTGATCCTGCATGGCTATAAGCTGAGAATTCATAACCTCAGTCTGAGCATCCACAACAACACTTGGATGTTAAGTGATGTCTGCTTATGTAGTAGAAGCTGAGACATTGGCCATCGGGTACCCAATCATGGTTGGGTTCATGCGTGCTCTCCATTTCACTATTGGAAATGATGGACTTCAAGCTCTGTGTGAAGCCCTAAGCCAAGCTGGAGCCAGAACCTCAGTGCACCATTACTGTGACAGCAACTTTTCTAGCAGGCCATCCATTGGACTAAACATTTCTGGGTCCGTGCCCATCAACCTACGATGGGCATCAACCTATATCGTGACTTCTCAGAATCCAATGCAGCAGAACTCATGGGCAACCTCACTTTTTCGGAAGCTGACACCTGTGACAACCTTTCTCCTGACAGGACTGCAGTCCATTCAGGCCTGGTGATTTACCTCATGCAGATATTGCCTCTGTGATACCCCATAAAGTACATATGGTGTCAGAATCTTAGCTGGGGCGATCAGTATTAAACTGAGTGTTGACAACTCTTGCAGTAGTCTTTTATTCCTTTGGGCCTTTGTTATTCTGCATCACTGGCTAGACAAGTTCCAGTTGTTGGATATCTGAAACACTAATTGTACAAAGGCATAATTGTGGTGAGGAAAGAGGACAATAGCAAAAGGTGCACAATTTCATCAAATGCAGCTTGTAAATCACAACATATTGCAGAATGAGGGTGACATGAGATGTAAAAGAGTGAACTAAGCAGGAACAGACCATTATCCTTGATGGTTTTGGCTCTTCCTCTGAAATATTAGTATGTTTTTTTTCCCCTATAGATGCTATCAGAGCATTTGCATTAACTCTACTATTTCAGATTTAATATATCATTTTCCTTTGATTACAGGTTTAAATATAGTCAGAAAACTTGCAAATAACTTTGAGCTTGTGGCTTAAGCACTAGAGATAGAGGAGCTGAAACAATAGAAGAAAGGAGATAGCAGCAGAAAGGGAAAAGAATGACAATGTAAGCCCAAGAACTTATATTCACAACAAAGGAGCACACCAGTCTAAGAAACATGCAGCCTCTCACAAATAGCATTCAAAGTTATGGTTCCTAAATAAACAGTAAAAATTCATCACTGACAAGTGAGGAAGAAGTTTACCAAGGTGTAGAGCTCATAGCAAGAGCTTGTATATAGTTTTTTTTTTAACAGTGGGAGATTACCGTACTGTAGCTATCACAATGTCCTGGCTGATCAGGAGATTATCCTCTGCTCTATCACATAATTTTCAGGTTGACTATCAAACTGTTCTGCACAATAAAAATTACTCAAATATTTACAATTGAAATAATTCTTGGTTAATTTAACAATGTACAATGGCTTCTGTCTCTTGATGGAGCTTCCAAGAGAAAAGTTCAAAAAACACGTCAAATAAAGGTATGTGTGTCCAATGATGCCACCATGAAAGCGAAGGTACATGTGTATGCATGCGTGTGATGATGTCACCACATGATAGAAGTAGTGCATGCCCAGAGAACTCGTTTTTCATATGTGCAAACTCAGCCTGTCAACAGAGGGTGCTATTTTATTATATCACTAAGATATATGGAAATACACAAGCACAGACTCGTGAATTTCAGTAGATGGATGCATTCACAATATGTCTTTATTTGATCAGGTGATAGGAGTGTTGCTGATAAGGTATATGTTGCCCAACCCTAATTGTCTTTGAGTAGATGTTAATGAGCTGTCTCATTGAAACTTTGCCCATGCAGTCGGTTAATACACATGATTTGGAGATGCCGGTGTTGGACTGGTTAAAAATCACACAACACCAGGTTATCGTCCAACAGGTTTAATTGGAAGCACACTAACTTTCGGAGCGACGCTCCTTCATCAGGTGATAGTGGCAATTTGTTAGGGAGGGAGTGCTAGAATTTTGCCCCAGTGACAGCGAGGGAATGGCAATATATTTTCAATATATGCAAGGATGATGTGAGGCTTGGAGGAATTTGCAGATGGATGGTGCTCTCGTGCATTGGCTGTCCCTTGTTCTTCTCAGTGATAGAAATTTCAGGCATAGAAGGTACTTTAAAAGGAGCTTTGGTGTGTTGCTGCAGTTCATCTTGTATACGCCACTCAATTTTGCCATAACATATGTTGTGCCAGTCAAGCTAGCTGCTCTCTCTTGGATGATGTTGAGCTTCTTTCAAATTGTTGGAACTGCACTCTTCCAGACAAGTGGAGAGTATGCCATCACATTCCTGACTTGGGTCTTACAGATGGGGCAAGGTTTTGAGATCAAGAGGTCCATACGTACTTTACCTTTACATTTCATTGTTTAGATCAGAGTGGTGCTGGAAAAGCATAGAAGGTCAGGCAGCATCCGAGGAACAGGAAAATCAATGTTTCAGGCAAAAGCCCTTCATCAGGAATAGAGGCAGGAAGCCTCCAGAGTGGAGAGATATATGGGGTGGGGGGGGTGGAGGTGGCTGGGGAGAAGGTAGCAAAGAGTACAATAAATGAATGGGGTTGG
>NC_057729.1:29396966-29446603 GCF_004010195.1 Chiloscyllium plagiosum
CTCTCTGACCTATCACCTTCATCCCCACCCCCATTCACCTACTGTACTCTTAGTTACCTCTCCCCAGCCACCCCCACTTATCTCTCCACCCTGGAGGCTTCCTGCCTCTATTCCTGATGAAGGGCTTTTGCCTGAAACATCGATTTTCCTGCTCCTCGGATCCTGCCTGACCTGCTGTGCTTTTCCAGCACCACTCTGATCTAAACTCTGGTTTCCAGCATCTGCAGTCCTCACTTTTGCCCTTTACATTTCATTGTCAGGAATCCCTCTGAAAATGTTTCAAGCAAACATTGGTTACATTTTTTCCTTTTTAATTACTTAATCGATTGCTGATTTTGCTAATTAATTCCACATTTCAAAACTGCAACTTGCTATGAAACAAATAGAAACATTTCAGCATTTTACCATTTGTGACTTTAGTACAAACCCTCTGCTTCCAATGAGAGCTGACCAGAAGAGGTGCTAAAATTGCACCTGACCATATGCTCCCAATCCTTGACAGCATTGTAACACACATCATTTCAAAAGACAGATGGGCCATTACACAAGGGCCTTGCCCAAGACAGGTGAGAACGGCCAATGAAATTCCAAAATCCTGGTCTAATTTCAATCAGATTACAATAATGTTGCAAATATTAGGTTGGTGCATGATGCCAGCCTCACTAAGGAAACCTAGAATCCTGGAGTAGCATATTTAAGATTCTCAAATGCTTTGGGAAGGTAAATATTGATGCATTATTTTCATTAGTTGAGGAACCAGCAACTGGGGCATACAAGTTAGATAAAATTATAAATATAAACATTGCCTTAGGATGATCACCAGGTTAGGGAGATTGGGAGCATTATTTTCACATAAAATTAGAATATAAAATGCTTCATCACAATTTGCTATTGAGGCAAAAAAAGTAACTTAATAGGGATTTGGATAAGCATTTGTGAAGAGAAATTTGGAAGAATAGGATTGAAAAGTGAAGAAATAAGGTTAGGATATAGAACTTCAGTTGAAGAATTATTAATGCTATTATAACTTAAATCAATTAAAAAGTTTTAATCAGAATTAGGTACATTTTTTATTTGGTAAGGCTGTTAAAGCTTATATAATTAAGACATGGAAAATAGAACTAAGATACCGATCAACCAGGATCTACTTGATAAGGGGTCAGGTTCAGACGTTTGAATGTTGACCTCTTGCTTCTATGCTTCAATACAGTTGGAAGCACAGCAGATCAAATGAATAACACACATGCCAATATTCTAGCACTGGGTCTCAGAAGCAAAAGTTAGCAGATGGATTTGAGGCCACCTCCTACCAGCATTTGCAGGTAGTAAGGCAAGAGTAGAGCTCACCGTCCAATTTTAACTCCCTCTCTTTGCTGTCTAATCAATTTTAGGTGGGGTAATAAAAGAAAATTCATCTCTTAAACTCTTCTGTTGAGTTTTATTTGTGGTTATTTGTTGCACTTAAAATGATCAGACCAAGGAGAACTTCATTGTAATATAAATTGGACATGATCCATTAGGATGAAGTTCACTATAATAAATGACCATTTGCTGACAGATATTTTTCTTACTTTGTGCTAGGAATGTAATCATGCCTCTGATAAACTAATTTAACTTTTCTATAACTAATGAAATCCTGTCAATAATCTGCACCAAGGTGAAAAAAGCACTGAAACTGAACATGAGCTCCATAATCATTTTTAGATTCCATTTTATTTAACACATTCAGTGGTACAAATTTACAACTCATCTGCAAAAATTTCAACAGAATTATTTCAGAAATCTTATTATTGGTGAATTTAGTCATTTAGCAATGATTGTACAGATCTGAAAATTGTCAAGGCTATTGTCAACTATATTGCTGCTTTAGTATCAATGAATGGTGACTTTTGGTTCATGGTAATACAAATCTGGTTTTGTACTCAGATGCCAGGTCCGAAACTGCCTCCTGGGAAGACAACTGCAAAACAGTGTAAAACCCTTGCCAAGAATCAATTTCATATTGCTTAGGCTTTATAGCCTAGAACTGAAAAATGTTCTGCTTAATCCATTAGATCTCTTCAGCCCTTTGTACGTAGTTTTGACTCATTTAAGATGACTTCTTTCATGGTGTCTTATCAGAAAAGTAGCCAATGGAGGATCAGGCCTCTCTTTGGCTCTAATTCCCTGACTCCAGTCAATATTCCATGGCATAAATGTGAGACCTATTGGTTGTGAACAACAGTCTTTTGTGTCTAATGTTATCTAATGTTGTGAAATGTTAAAAAACAAATTAATTAATTGACAGTATTAAAACTACATTTGGTGCATAACACTTAAAATAATAATTTAAACAATGATTATGAATGTATATTCCCTACCTCATAACATTGACCACACTTAAAACACACTTTATTGACAATAAAGTGATTAGGGACATCCTGAGGTTGTGAAAGTTACAATATAAATGTAAATCCTTTTTTTAAAGAAAAAGCTCTTGATTAGTATGACCTTCACCATACTTTATGGACATTTAAGTTAGCACTTAGATCTGTTGCAAACTTGTCTTTTTACCTTAATTCAGAAAACTGTAAATTAAAAATAAAACACTGCAGATACTTAAAATCAGAAATAAAAACAGAAAACATTGAGCATATTTAGCCAGTCAGGCAGCACTTGTGGACTGTTATAATCTCTATACAAATCAGTAACATTCAGAAAGATATTCAAATATCCGGTGACTGAGTGGAAGAAATATATGACAAGATTTTAAGTCTTATGGCCTCTGCTATAAGAAATAAATTAAAAGCAATATTAACTAAACACTACTCAGTACCCAACTGATAATCTAATTCATGAAATGTTTCCCATTTAACTGTTAAAGCAGTTGAAAATTCTCACCAGATCCATTTATTCTGTCCCTTAAGTGGATACTTAATTCTCCAGAAGCAACCCAAAGCTATTCTCAAAACTCGAAGGCTGACTTCCTTTTGCATTTCAAGCTGGTTAACTTCTAATCCCAGAACCGACCTCCACAGTGAAGCAGCAGTTAGAGAATCTTCTCTCTAGCTGAACTAGTGACTCTTACAAACTCATTTAAATCCTCATGAAGCCAGTGCCTTCATTCTTTTCATGAACTCCCATATGCATTTTGGCGGTGACTGACAAGGCCAGCATTTTCACCGCTGATGGAGGATGAGCTGCCTCTCTTTCTGTACTCCCTCATACAGACTCTTGCAGACTGTCCCACCTGTGAAATTCAGGGGATAACTTAAAGAAATTCCTATTACCCAATACCACAATGTCCTCCGATGTACTCTAACTCTCTCAAAGACAATCCTCCATTGCAGCAAGAATCGCATGAATCTTGCAGCCATACAAATGCCAATTAGCTACATGACCTCTAACTTGAAACTAAATAAACTATTTAAAATAAAATCATTTCACAAAACTTGACATTCCCAATATCTTCCTGAATTTTAGCACTAACAGGCTACCACCAAATAATGATTTGGAAACTTAACCCACAAATCAAATATGACATCAGATGTGAATTATTTCAGACTGTTTTCGGGGAAATGGATGGATTTGGTAGCTAGAAAATGGAATTTCGAGGAAGAAACTAAATTTTTGTACTCAACCTTCCCAATATTTAAATGGAGTAAATGTTTGCTCATCCAGTACTGTACGTCAGGTAAGCAGTCTGCTAACAGTGAAAGTGGAAGACTCAAGAGAGTGAGGGAGAACTGAATGCCGGAGAACATGTGAAAACTATGAAGCATCCCTACAGAGCTGCAAATGAATGGAAATTAGGAGAAAGCAAAGATAGAACCATGAGAGATACCAGAGGTTACGATGTACGAGTGGCTGAGAAACATTGCAAGAGATACTCTGGCTGCGATATGACAGATTAGAATGCAATTGATGAAAATATGCCATCCAACTGTATGACAGGGAGAGAGGTGTTGGTGAAGGACCGTGTGGTCAACTGTGTCAAATGCTACACACAGATCAAGAAGGATGGTGAGGAATAGTTTACCTTTGTCACAGTCAAATGGGCAATCATTTGTGACTTTGAAACCAACTATGTAGGTGTGATGAACTGGTCAGAAACTTGTTTGAAAAGATTCAATTCAATGTAAGGGATGTAAACATTAGAGTTCCATGCAAGATGAAGGTGGAATTGGAAGAGGCAGATAAGTTGGATATAGGATGGTAGTTTGCAAATACATAAAGATCAATAGTTTTTTTCTAAGAACACTATTAATAACAGATTCAGAGAAGGAAAACACTTCGAAAGAAAATAATTAACTATATTAGTCATAGAGTCATAGCAATGTATAGCATGGAAACAGACCCTTCAGTCCAACTCAACCATGCTGACAGGATACTCTGAGTTAATCTAGTCCCATTTGCCAGATTTGGCCCATATCCATCCAAACCCTTCCTATTCAAATACCAATCCAGATGCCTTTTGAATGTTGTAATTGTAGCAGCCTTCATAACTTGTTCTGGCAGCTTATTCCATACATGCACCACATTGAAAAAATTGCCCCTTAGATCTCTTTCGAATCTTTCCCCTCTCACCTTAAACCTATCCTCTCTAGTTTTGGATTCCTCTACCCTGGAGAAAAACCTTGAAATATTCACCCTATCCATGCCCCTCATGATTTCATAAACCCCTATATGACCACCCCTCATCCTCCAATGCTCCAGGGAAAATAGACCCAGCCTATTCAGCCTCTCCCTCTGGCTCAAACCATCCAACCAGGGAGACTAGAATTGAACGCAGCATTCCAAAAATGGCCTAATCAATTTCCTATATAGTCACAACACGACCTCCCAACTCATATGTTCAGTGCAGTGATCAATAAATGCCTTCTTCACTACACTGTCCGCCTGTGACTCCACTTTCAAAAAACTATGAAGCTAGTTCACCCAAAGGTGACTAATAAGAAGACCAGTAAGGGAGGTTAGCTGTTCTGCAGTTTGGTGGGAATAGGGTCAAGGGAGCAGGCAATGTGTCTGACGGATATGCTTCACGAAGACATGAAGGGAAATGCAAGAGAAAGTAGAGAAAGATGGAAATTCAGAACTAGGTAAGTGATGAACTTGAGGAGGTCTGACCCAGTGAGTTGGTAAAAGGGAGTGAGGCAGCACCTACAGCTGATTGGATGCTTTGATCTTAGTGACAAAGAGATCCATGAGCTCATCGCAGTTATTCTTGGTGGTGAGGATGTAGGAGATGGGGAGACAGGAAACATCAACTATCTTTCTCTCCATAGATGCTGCCTGATCTGCTGGTATGTTTCCAGCATTTTCTGCCTTTGTAACTTGCATAGACATGATTGCAATATTTCCCTTTACATTTTCCCTTTTCTAATCTCGAATGAATGTAGCTTGGCTTTATGGATCAAATATCTTTTTTCTCCAAAAGCTACTAGAGGTTTTAGGCATTTGGCAATTTAATATAGAAAACAGCAAAAAAGACTGTCATAATTTGGCACTTATCTCACTCATTAAAGAGTTACTTACATTATTGCCAAATTCTAAAATATTATAAATACCTTTGTACTTTCCATGAGTCAGTGTTTCTATACAATGGCACTTTAAAATTGCTGAATAAATTTTGCCCGAGAGCACATGTATTGTGTGAAATGTCTTTGGTGGCAGCTTGAGTTTCTTTCTCATCAACGAATTGGGATGTGACCCGCAGAAGTTTACATCAGTGAAAAGAACATTTTATAAAAGAAAACATACAAGCTGCCTTTGACCAGTAGTCTTATATCTAGGAAGATAGAGAGGCATCTTTGTAACCATAACTATTCCTTTTACAGGATTGTTAAGCAGGGCAATGGAAATCCTAATGTAGCACCAAATGAGTGCTCTGTGAAGGGAGGGTAAAGCACTGCTGGTTTTGGAAGAAACTAGTTTAAACCCAATTCTGCTGGTTCCATGTTCAGATAAGCATGGATTGTTTTCAATGGTGACATGGAAACTTGGACAAGAGCCAGCTTTTCATTTTAGTAGGGAATCGTGACCTTGGAGCTTCCGATCTGGCCTGGCTCCAGCCTTCTTTCAGTGGGAGGTCATTTTGTTTCTTGTTAAGTGTCACATTCCAATAGAGATTACTGGACAGGCTTTTAAAACAGTATAAAGGTATACAAAGAGGTTTAATTGGATCTGTAAGAACTGCAACTCTAATTCCTTACCACTTTAAAAATGTTGGTAAATCCTTTGAACAATGTCAGTATAACCTACATCTTTATCGAAGGTTAAAAAAGATTCATAAATATACAATAAAGACAGATCAAATGTCTGTAAAGTTTCTCAGCAAGTGGATATTAGCTTAGAAATTACCTTATGTGCTGACAAATACTTCACACAATCACATGACAGAACAAATGAGAAATATCATGCGAACAGTGAAGCCTTTGTCTACTCCAGGTACATTGTCTCAAATATGGTATGGATTTTGGATCACCAACTAACTCCTTCACACTGGCGTCACTAAAACAGCTAATGTCGCTCCCCTAAAAACAACTGAGAATATTGTAATCAGAATGTCCTCAGCAGTGGAACAAATCGTTTTGTGTCCAGAGGATAGGGAGGACCAAGGAGAGACACATTTTACAGTGCTACAATGGATTTGGGTTTTATGTGTGCACAATGCTTGCTGACTCTTGTCCTCTGGGATCAGCCCAAAATGTCCTCTTTATTTCACATGCTTACTCTATTTCAGGGGCTGCGACCAAGGGAAAATATCTGAATTTTTTCAAAATTCCATTTGATTCGATATGATTTTTTGCATACCAGATTTGAGACACTATACCTACATTTTCATGAATAATGATTTCTAGCTTAAAGTATTTGAAGGCATTTGCTTTCTGAGAATAGTTGTGAAAATCAACCAGCTTATTGCTCAATTGAACACATCTCCTCATTCAATTGCTTCCATAACTTCCATCACTAGAGTGCGGGGTCCAGTCATGATAATGTTGCTGACTGTTTTGTAGTCCAAATTCATGACATGCCTGCTGTTCACAGAGACAACAAACTGTCTGACCTGTAGGAAAACAGAAGATAGATGTTAAAACTGTGTCTATATTAATACAGAATGTATGTCAGCTCTCAAGATGCAATACTAAGCTATTTCCGCCTCCTTTCTTCATTCAGCTTGTAACTGAACCCCCACATCAGCCCACCTATTGCAATGACTGTCAGGCAGATAAATAGCATCTGCAATATGCTAGACATGAGAACAAAACATCACAGTTCCTTTTACATAACATCTGACCGAACAGGGTATTAACCAATCAGATTGGGGCATTGCAAAATGATCACCGCAAGTTCTAAAAAAAGGGTGCTTCTTGACTCCAGGGTTGTTGGGGAATGGGGTGGGGGGGTGGAGGGTGGAGCAGGCAACAGGAGGCAGGGCATGGCAAGAAAATGTAAGCTTTCATTTCACTTTTTGTGTCAGCTTTGACATTGAGTCCACTATTCTCACTTACACTTGCTTGTTTGAACCTGTGTCATGTCAGGAAGGCTCTCCAGTGCATTACTGCTGCTGAGTGTCTTTCTCCTGATTAGCAGGAATATGGAAGCCAGTTTAAATAATTAAGGCTACAAGTCACGACAAGATCGAGTGTCCACTGACATCTTGTCACCTGCCTGCCCCCCCCTCCCCCCTCCCCTCCCCCTGCATCTAAAAGCTGATAGTTGTGTATTGGTTGTTGGTCTGCAGCAACATGGTCCTGCAGCATTGGGTCAGAAGTATTAGGAGACCACCTACCTTTTCTCACAGTGTTAAATCCAAAGTCACCTGTTTCATACTTGGTTCCTTGTCATACCGATTGAGAAGGTGGTGGTGAGCTGGATTGTTGAACCACAGCTGTCTTTAGGGTGTGGGACACCCACAGCGATATTAGAAATAGTTCCAGGATTTTGATCCTGAGACTGTAAAGGAACTGAGATATCACTCCAAGTCAGGGTGGTATATGGATTGGAGTGAAACTTGCACATGGAACCTGCAGGTGGTGGCGTTTCTCTTATCCTTGTAGATAAAAGAAATCGCACGTTTAGAAGCTACTATCAGTAGAGCCTTGTTGAGTTGCTGCAGTGCATTTTGCAGGTGGTACGCACTGCTGCTGCAATGCATCAACAGTGAAGGGAGTGACCGCTGCAGGTTGTGGATGGGATGGCAGTCAAGTGGGCTACTTTGTCCTGCATAGCATTAAACTTTGAGTTGTTTTGGAGTTACACTCATCCAGGGCAAGTGGGGAATGTTCCATCACACTCCTGACTTTCACCTTGTAGGTGGTGGACAAGCTTTGGGGAGACAGAAGGTGAAGAATTCTTAGCCTTTGACTTGCTTTTTTTAGCCACTATATTTATATGGCTGATCCAGTTCAGTTTCTGGTCAATGGTGATCCCTGTATGCTGATATTGAAGGATACAGCAATTATATTGACATTTAATTCTATGGGGCAATGGTTAAATTCTCACTTGTTGGAGGCAGTTATTGCCAGACACGTGTGACACAAATAGTACTATCAGTCTTGATGTTGTCCAGATCTTGTTGCTCACGGTCATAGACCTCCTCAGAACCTGAGGCATTGTGAATGCTACTGAACACTGCAATTACCAGGAACTTTTCTATTTTTGACCTTGACTCTAACTGAAAAGTTCTTTGTTTATATCCATGAACTCATCTTCCATATTATTACTAGAAATTTGATATTTCCAGTCAATATGAAGATTAAAATACCTGTGATTACTGTATTATCCTTCTTCTTGCATCTCCAACTTCCTGATTTATACTCGATCCAACACTACGATAATTGTTAGTGAACTTATAAACTCTCTTTAGATTTTATGTGATGATTCTTATTTGTTTAAGTTGGAATAAAAGAGACTCCAGCTAATTTAAATTTAAACTTTATTGATTTATGTTGTTTGGAGATAGAACTCTAATTTTATGAATTTTGTATTTGTAGTTACATTCTAATATAGCACTATCAAATACCATGTTGGATCATATATTCAAGTAAAATTTCTGATTCATTAACAAAGAACAACAAACATAAGGCTACATTTTGGAAATATTTAAACCATTTTGAGAATTATCTCCAGATGCGTGTGATCCCTAACTGTATTTCATTACCAGCTGTAAACCATAGTTAGCACACAAGCTTCATAAATGTTAATGTAAATATAATATCAGTTGCAATAAAATATCTGGCTATTGAAGTTATTGCTTCTGTTTTTAATTGAAGTACAAGATTAAAACTCCTAGAGGATGAAGTTCCTAGAACCGCAGTAAAAAATTATACCCTCAAGGATTGATGAAGATAAAATCAAGACACTTGAAGTTTACTACAAATCCGTCCATGCCTTGGGTTACTGATAAAATCAATGGACTGCTTAAGACTATGATCAAAATATAAATATATTAAATAGTTATTTTTGATACAGATACTGCTGAATGATTAAATGGCTTGTTAATTCTGAGCCCAGTAGTACTATGTGGTGCCCCACCAGTGCCAACCTATAACAGTTATTGACAGTGGCAAAGTATCCTTAAATCAAGGAATTTTTTGGGGGGGAAGGGGGTAACAGAGATAGGACATGATTATGGAACAGCAAAGATTTCTTTGCATTTCTGCAAACCAGTACAGACATCCCATGAGAGTACAGCACAATGGAAGTCATAGTATAAATTGCAGATGCCATAATTTCTATGATGTCTCGAGACCATACTAATAGCATTGGCCACAGTATTCAGATAATTCTGAACATTTGTTATAAAGTCCCAACATCATCCATATAGTCAGCGATGCAGTGGAACAATGCAGCAGTCCCCATAGAGTCTCCCTTCCCTGATGTCACCTAAAGATTTGCTATCCAGGAGCCATGACCTGTTAACGTCATACTCAAAAATGGTGAAGTTGAAATTTGTGAACACATGAAAACAGAATCGAATCTCAAATGCAAACTAGTGGTTTTAAAAAAAAGAAACCCAACAGTAACACAGTTCATACAGGAGGTGGAGCAGTCGAGAGATACAGGTGCAAAGATGTGCATTGAAGCAGATTATTAAACAGATGAGATATCTTTGGAAGATAAATGAAGATCAATGATGGATTCAGTGGAGTGCAAAAGAATATTACTTTGCATTTACCATCTTTTGGAATAAAATATAATATTCTCAATATTACAGCTTGTGAAAATCCATTTGTGGGTAGCACAAGGTTTTCTATAAATATGCAATGCGTCATCAATGGTTACTACTGAAGCTGAGTCAAACATATTTTAGGGGGACCAGAGTGAAAATTTGAGGAAAAATATATTAAATGTATAGAAAGACAGACAGCAGATTAGCACAGGTAGTTATAATGAGCAAAACACAATGGGCATGATGCCCAAATAGTCTCCTGCTGACACTTCAGAGTCCACAAAACGATAACCTTGTTTTTTCTTTTCCCTTGATTTTACAGTTGACCTTCATAAGATCATAAGAATTGGAAGGAGTCAGCTATTCAGCCTGTTGAGATTGCTGTGCCATTAAATAAGATCGGATTGTGATCTCAACAAGTTTACAAAACAAAAATCTGTCCAATTCCTCAGTTTTCTGTGGAAGTAAATTCCAAAGAGTAATAACTCTCAGGGAAGAAATTTCTTCCAATTTCAGTTTTAAATAACAAATCCCTTAGTTCGATTCTGAAGAGGAGTTACTAGACAAAATGTTAACGCTGCTTTCTCGCCATAGATACTGCCAGACTTGTTGATTTTTACCAGCAATTTGTTTCTGATTTCCAGCATCAACATTCTTGGTTTTATTTTTGCCCTAGATTTATGCTCCCCATAAGACAAAAAAAATCTTCTCACCACCTACATATCAAGCTCAGTACCCAGTTGGGGTTGCAGAGCTCCGAAAAGTGGACAAATCTTTTGGGAGAAAAATTAATCACATGGGTGACCAATCAGATGAATACTACCTCCAAATGTGGGACTGAGAGATTTTGAAAGGACCCGCTCCTCCAATCATACAAGTTCCTTCCTGTTTGGATTTGTTGCTGATTGGTTCGATCTTTCTAATGTCCGTAAAATTATTTGAAGGCTTCTCTATTTTTATATTCCAGCCCTTCTGCAATCAAGGCTGTCATTCAATTTGCCTTCCTAATTACATAGCTGTAAGCTCAGTGCTACCCCTTTGTGATTGATGTGTAAATACAAATCCTTCTGTACTGCAATATTCTGCAGTCTCTCATTCTTTCTGCCAAATTGGATAATCTCACATTTTCCCATATGATATTGTAATTGTTATACCCACTCACTCAATCTATCTATAGCCCTTTGCAGACCCTTTGTAACGTCCACACAAATTACTTTCCTGTTGACTTTTGTATCATTGGCAAATTTGGCTCCTTTGTAGAGATCTGGCAAAAAAATATATATAATCTGATGAGGACGAAAATAAAATCTGCTTATCTTCGAAGCAGTAAATGCCAACATCAATGGTTCTGCATAGTTTTGTTGCACAATATAATTGCAATTCATGGATGTATAGAGAGATTTAAAGCAACTGAAATATTAGATATATTCACGATTATTTCTTGTTGGTTGTTCTTAAAGTATCAAACTAAAAGATTTGTTTGAGTCCAGTCTTTGAACAGCTGATAGAGGCCAAGAAGAACCTTCAATGGCTACAGAGAAATGTCCATTAAAAAGAAATAGATTTCATTTTAAAAAGGTGGAATAATTTTGATTTAAATGCAACGCAATAAAATATATACAAGCCAGAATACATGGTCACACCTTCTTTAAACCGAATACTGAAAGCCTGGAACTAAAATACTGGTCACCTTCATTTGTCATTGCTTGGGACATGAATCTAGCTCTCTCTGGTTAATACGAGGCTAAAACAGGTTTGCCTTTGATATTATTCTGTAAGTCCATTATTCAAAGAACCAATAAATAAAACAAAACAAAACACCACATCACGCTTGTTTAATTTTAGGGCAATTTCTTTTTATCTTCAAAAAAGAGTATTTTCAGATTGGTTAAAACTACCTTGGTCCTTTCATACCCCAATTTAAACGTTAAACAGATTTTAAATGGCCAGATACTGCACAAAGAATATCAATGAGGCAATCAATGGAAGAAATCAAATTATAACTTACAGCATTCACATATTCACAGCTAAATATGAAAATCTGGAAGTTTCTGTCCAGTTTGCTGCAATGTTCAGTAGCAGCAGCGTGGATTATCCACAAGATGCATTGCAGAAATTTGCCAAAAATCCTTAGATACCACCTTACAAACCCATTATCACTTCCATCTAGAAGGACAAGGACAGCAGATACACTTGCAAATTCCCATCCAAGACACGCAACATCCTGCCTTCGAAATGTATTGTTGTTCCTTCCTTGTGGCTGAGTCAAAATGCTGGAATTCCCTCTCTAACGGCTTTGTGGATTTACCTACGGGAGATGGCCTGCAGCAGTTTAAGACAGCTCACCATAACCTTTTCAAGGGCAACTGAGGACAGGCAATAAATAACATATGAGTGATACCATTGCCCATGAGTGAATAAACAAAAATGACTGCCCAGCTCCTCCATGAGTTGCACTAGTCCTTTATTGATACATTCAGCATTAAATCAATGGACATATGTGAAACAGGAGCACATTTGCAAAAAACATACAAGGAAAGGCCAGGAACTGATGCCATCAGGACTAAGTGAACTCTTAACTGTGCATTAAGTCTAATCAGTGAAAAGCAATGGCTGATGAGCCTGTCCACTAATTGGGAAACCGGTACCAATGCCTTCTGGCCGTTTCCATGCGACATTCAAACAGACAGCTACCATCAGGGTTTCCCGCTCTATTATGTGCAATTCCCCTCACTGGATGGATTTCCTATCTCTGCAAGCTGCTAGCCAATCAAAGAATGACATCTCCTTAGGAACAGTAGGGTCACTGAGAGTGAGGGTCATTGCTCATACTGTGGGAATTCCAGGGTACTGTGATACTTTGGAAATTCACGTTGAAAGCGGCTGGAGTGGGATTGCCAGGACCAGTCAGGGATGAAGATTCCTGTGGGTCCCACCCTTGCAGCTGGCAGGTCTCTGGACAGTACAGCTGTTTAGGTGGAACTCAACCAACAGGCCACATCTTCAAATGCACTGAAACTTTTCTGTAAAGTATTTGAATTTACAGTGACTACCTCAAAAGGAATACTGCTTCAGGATTACAAGTTTTAAGACTTATTATGGTGAAAACCAAATGCAAGGTTGACTAAACATCATCTAGTTCGCGCCTAGAAATCTAAACTACAGAAAACATGATACTTATTACTGTCTTAGAGCGACCAATAACCCTACATCGACAAATACTGCGCACACTGAACACACTAATCTGTACAGTTCTCAAAGGGTTCCACTTTCCAACAGATTCCTATCTGCACCCCACCTCCCAACTTCATCAAGTTGTAACGTTAAGTTAGCATCATCAAAAGAGCTTCCCTCCGTTTTCCTAACTGGTGAAATAGAATAACAGCACATTCCCCTTTGCTGACAACACTATCTTTTTAAAAATTCATTTACAGGATGTGGGCATCATTGGCTAAGCCAGAATTTATTGCCGTCTCTAACTACACAGAGGGCAGTTCACAATCAACCAGGTTGCTGTGGATCTGGAATTACATGTAAGCCAGATTAGTTAAGGATGGCCGATTTTCTTCTCTGAAAGACATTCATGAACCAGGTGGGTTTTTCCAACAATTAATGCATGTTTCATAGTCATCATCAGACTGTTGATTCCACATTTTTAATTGATTCCAAATTCCATCATCTGCCATGGTGGGATTTGAACCCAAGTTGCTCAATCATTATTGGGATCACTGAAGTAATAGACTAGCGCTACTACCACATTGCCTCCCCAACCTCTCATCTTTCTGAGAGGCCTCCCCAACCTCTCATCTTTCTGTCCCAGAAACAATGAATGTCTATCCACAGCTCTTGCTTTCTTTTTATAGGTGTGAAATATAAGTATATTTTGATACCCTCTGCTGTGCCCCTCTTATCTTCATGGTTACCAAGTCACACAGCCCTTGTGTAGAGTAGAAACCATAGTAAATCACATGATCCTTTTCATTTTCCCTTTGCACCTTGAATTAGAAACAATCCAAATATATATATTAATTTTGTAAAACTTTGCATCTGTAACATGCCTGTCAGTGTTCAGTGTTTTTTGCCCATGTGATGTAACTATGCTTGCTGTTGGTTGGATAGCAACTATGGGAGGATGACACCCTTAAATTGGCACTTTTTGTTCTCAATTGATCACTGGGCAGGAAGGCTGTCCTCAAAACTTTCCACCCTGAGCTTAAATTGTGGGAGTCAAGGCGGTATGGGGACTCCACACGACTCAATCCCACCCCATTATACTATCCTTCTCCTGCCTCCAAGTTGATGCCCAGAAGGAGCATTAATTTTGATACAACCTCTCTGATGTTGAGAATTGACTTTGCATGTGTGAAGTCTCCTTCCTTGGATATTTAATTATTGCTGTATATGTTTTTAAACTTCTCTCTCCATCTCTTATATCTTTCTATTTTAATCCTACTTTCCTTTTGCTGACATTGTTCTTGCTTCAACAATATATTAAATATTCTAACCTATACTTCCTAGTTTATGTTTCAGTGAGAATTATTTAATGTGACTGGTTGAAGAACCCGGTCCACACATGCTATTGTTATCCACAAAAAGCAGGTTGTTACTCAGAGGTTTATGAAATATTTGCAGGCATCCAGTAGTTGAGTGACTGGCAAGCACCTTCATCACTGACCTCAATATCCAGGCCAATGTCCCATAGGTTCATCTTTATAAATTGAACAGGGTAAATCAATGTTTATGAATCCAAAATTGGACATGGAACATGACTGGTAATGTTTAGCTGTTTTAAACAAATTGTTAGAGTGCTATTGCAATCTGAAACAAATCCAACTTTCCTTCCAGTATTGGAATGTTACAATATTGTTATTCATAAGTATTGCCAAAAAAAACATGTTGTCAAAGCTATTTGTTTTGAACTCATCAGGACATTTTGCAAGAGTATAAATTCTCAGGGAAACCAGTACTTATATACAACATGAGAAGACAGTGCTGACTGGTTGATAATTAAGCTGTGGTAGAGGCAGTGCCACAATACATCAATTAACACTGCATAAAAATTAACAGCCAGGATTTGTTCAATTTTAAACTAGGCAAGTTGACTTTAATTGATCTAAGTTGATTTTAGATCCTGATGCCCTTTCAAAAGAATGCATGCGCATAGTCTGACGTCACCTTCTGCTCCTGTACTCAACTGTTTCTCTGTTTATTTTTCCATATTACATTTTATTCCAGTCAAAATATTAAAATTGATTTACATGTTCACTTTTGCATTTTTAAATTTTGTGCCTACTCTCTTTACCTCAAGATGTAAAATTCCTCCTGATCTATGATTCTGTGGACACCAATTATTCATTGCTCAATAATAGCTACTTAGTTGACTACAAGAACTGCAAGAGTCATAATCCTTCGGAGGAAAGGAAATTGGGATTAAAGCCATTTATCAATGCACTCAATAGAAATCAGTTTATGTCCACTTCAGCTATGGAGTGCCAAACTGATTTGACTTAATTTTAGCAAACAGAGAGCCATGCAAACCACAAGTAGATTTATGGTACTTGTTCCAGCTGCATTTTTGTTGGCATTCCTTTCAATAGCTACACCAAGTGTTTCTAACCTGTCTAGCAAAATGGATAAGTACTATGTCAGTACGAATGAGTTCAAATAAACAGAATTTTTAAAATCAGAAGATGTGGCAAGATGCCAATTCTGGGTGCTGTGCAGTTTTATTCTAACTGTAATGAGGCATGGGCATTGCTGGCTCAGCCAGCATTTATTTCCAGTCCATAATTGTCCTTGAGAAGGTGACAGTGAGCTGTAGTCCAGGTGCTGTAAGTATACCCACAATGCAGTTAAGAATGGAATTCCAGGATATTGACACAGTGACAGTGAAGGATTGGTGATACAGATAAAAATCGAATGGTGTTCCGCTGGAAGGGGATGAGGAATATGCAAGTAATTGTACTTCCATGCATCAACTGCCTCTGACCTTCTATACACCCGAGGTCACAGGTATGGAAGATGCTATCTAAGGAGTCTTAATGAGGTGCTGCAGTATATCTTGCACATGGTACACATTACTGACTTGTCAATGGAAAGGGGAATGAATGTTGAAAGGGTGGTTGACCGATGGACTATCTTGTCTTGGATGGTATCATATTTCCTGATTGTTATACTAACTGCATGATCCAGGGAAATGGAGAATATTCCCTTGATTCAGTAAGTGAGTAAACAATAATAGGTAATATAGAATTCGAGTATAGCTAAAAGAAATACACTTTGTCAAAGTATATAATCTTGCCCTCATCAGGATATTTCATAAAAATACAAATTCAAAGGCAAGACCAACATTTATACAGCATGAGAGAACAATTCTGATCCTTTGGCAAGTAAGAACATAAGAAAAACAAAGAAATAGGCCATTCAGCCCCTCAAGCCTGTCCCACCATTCATTAAAAAAGTAGCTGATCTGCCCCAGACCTTAACTGATTACTGGAGATATTGCCATGGAAAATGCACTCATTAATACTGATTGACAATTACCACCAGGCAAGTTGAGTCTGATAGGCATTGCCCTGCAAATTAAACCAACAGAGCACTGTCACCTTTTATTGTTGAGTTGAAATAGGTGTTTCCTGTCTGCAACTTTATTAGTGAGAATAGTATGTGCAGCCATTTATTTGGAGACAGGTTTTGAGTCATAAAAAGTCTTGATTTGAGCTTTCTGACTCATTAGTGGTGGTATCAATTCCATTTTTTATATTAGAGATCAATTGGATTCTCCAGATGCTACATCTATAGAATGGCAAGTTTCCCAAAGGACGAGGAAAGCATATTACTTTAATCTACCCATTCCATTACAATCACGTTGCTACGTGGTTTCCACTGATCACTGACACTACTGTGCAACTGAATGGTAATTTCTCTAGCAATTGGCAATATACATACTATTAAACACAACATATTGCATTTCCCAACACGCCGCCCCTAATAATGGATTTGAGTGGTAATATTAGATGAACTCACTTTTGTCTCTCTGTGGGGTCCTTAACTGGAATGCAACTCCATTCATTTGGAGACTGGAAAAGACAGCTTCCTCCAAACTGGAACGTGAAGCCTCTTTATTAGCACTTGTGGAGGACAAGAAAAAAATAAAACCCTGATATCTGTAATTGAAGCTTCCATTGCAGATGTTTCTAAAGCTGTCATATAGTTTGATGACCAGCAACATAGTGTACAGTAGAATTGGGAAAGCAGAATATCACAAACATGCCATGAAGCATTTGCACTCCCAACATCTTACTTCACATTCTATAGCTTCCGTTCACATGTTAGCCAAAGTTTCCTCCTCTTCTACACGGTTGGAGATCCATGCATTTGCCGCCCACTTCTCCAGGCTGCTATCTTCACTCAAAAGTTGGAATCATTTTCATTGCAGTGAAACCCAGATGCTTAATGCTCAGCAGATTTGTTCTTGGGATGATCCTATGAAGAGGGATTGTGCAAACAGGGACTGTACTCTCCAGAGTTTCTAACTGAAATTTAGAAAATACTCAAAGGGATAGGCAAGGCTGATGTAGGTAAGATGCTTCCTCGGGTTGTGGTTTCTAAAGCAGGGGACATATTTTAAAAAATGGGGATGCCACTGAGGTTCAACATGAGGTAAATTATTCCCTATTACACAGGGCTGTGGAAGCTCAATCTTTGAGTATGTTTAAGGAAGATATTGATAAATTTCTGATTACCAGTGAGTATACAGGATTATCAGAATGGGCGGGTAAAATATATTGAAGTTTTTGCTCAGTCATAATTACAGTAAATGGTGGAGCAGGCACGATGGACTGAATGGCTTAGCCCTGTTCTAACCCAGAATAGGTGTTTTCAGATGTACTTACACTTGACAATTATAAGCGATAGGAGAAGTAGGATTTTCATCCCCTCAGGCCTGACTTATCATTCTATAAAATCATGGTTTATCTGTCCCAGGCTTCAACTTCTCTTGCTTGCCAGCTTCTCATAACCCTCACCTCAGATACTTCAAAACATCTATCACCTTTCTCTTTCACTGTACTTACACTGATCGAGCCGCCATAGTTCTCTGGAGTGAGAGAATTATAGATATTCAGTACCCTCAGAGAAGAAATTACTTCACATGTCAGTTTTAAATGAATTTGTATGGCGTGACTATGTCTCTTAATTTGAGATTCCCCCACTAGTAGGTACATTGCCTGAACATTCACCCAGTCAAGCCTCAACAAAATCATATACATTTCAATGTTAAGTCAAATTCTCTATCCCAGGAATCCCAGGTGAATCTTTTCTGAACCAAATTTGGATTCATTACACTATGTCCCTTCTCCAAGTCATTAATATAGGGAATAAATAATTGAAGCCCTAGGAAGGATCCCTTTGGCATTTCACTAGTTCCATCATGGTGGCTCACTGGTTAGCACTGCTGCCTCACAACGCCAAGGACCCGGGTTCAATTCCAGCCTTGGGCGACTGTCTATGTGGAGTTTGCACATCCTCCCCATGTCTGTGTGGGTTTCCTCCTACAGTCCAAAGATGTGCAGGTCAGGTGAATAGGCCGTGTGAAATTGCCCATAGTGTTAGGTGCATTAGTCAGGTGTAAGTATAAGGAAATGGATGGGTTACTGTTCAGAGGTGTGGACTTGTTGGGCCGAAGGGCCTGTTTCTACACTGTAGGTAATCTAATCTAATCATTTTTCCAACTTGAAAAAAGACCCATTAATCCTAATGTTCTATCTTCTGTGTGGTAATCAATCTTCAATCCATGCTAATAAGTTACCCCCCCCATACCACGAGCTTCTATCTTATACAATAACCTTTCTGTGGTACCTTATCGAATGCCTTCTGGAAATCTTAACACATTGCATCTATCAGTTCCCTTTTTTCAAATCTGCTTAGTATATCCTCAAAGAACTCGAATAAATTTGTTAAACATGATTTCCCTTTCACAAAACCATGTTGACTGACTTTATTAAGCTTTTCTAAACATCCTGCTATTTCATCATTAATAAGAGACTCTTTCTGAATTCAGTGAGTTCTGGAATATTTTACCCAATGCCTTAACTAAACCTGCAATCACTCTCTTTAAAACGCTTGGAAGTAGACATTGAGTCCTGGTTCCTTATCTGCCTTCACTCCCATTCATTTCAATTATCTGTTGCTGGTTCCTAAAAAATCCTAATCCTCTGGCCTACCACAAGTTTTAGCCACTGTGCATATCCTAGGTTTTGATTGGACATTCTCATTGACCACCATTGTTAATCATAGTTGGTTCACACTTCTTATCGAGCACTTTTTGATCAGAATAAATTTTTGCTTAGTATTATGAAGTATCTGCTTAAATTTCGGCCACTGCTCATGCACTGATTTTCCCCTTAGTCTATTTCCCCAGCCAGTTTAAGACAACTCTTTTTTTCATGTCTCTGTGATTGCCCTTATTTAAGTAGAGGACATTGGTTTGACACCACACTTTCTCTTCTGCAAACTGATTTTGAAATTCTACCTTGTTGTGATTGCTATCCTCGAGAAGATCATTAACTATGAGATCTCTTAATAATAAAATGTTACTAGGTCTGAAATACCCTGTTCCCAAATAGGTTGCACTTCTATGTTCTAAAAAAAAATCCCTAGTGCATTTCACAAATTTGACTTCCATGCCACACTTGCCCACCTGATTTGTCCAATCAATATGCAGATTAAGATCACCCATGATAATTGTAATGCCTTTCTTACACACCTCCACAATTTCCTGATTTATACTTTGCACTACATGAGGCAAAGCTTCAGGACCTATAAATAACTCCCATCCATGACTTATTCCTTATTTCCACACAATCTGATTCTACATCACAATCTATTGCATCTAAATCACCACTCAACAGCACACAGATGCCTTCTTTTATTAACACTGTTACCACCCCCTTTTCATTTTTGCCTATTCTTCCAGAAAGTTGAATAGCTTGACTAAGAACTAAATACTGGTCATCCTGTAACCACACCTCTGTAATGCCATGTCATACACATTTACTTCTATTTATGCGATCAACTCATCTATCTTGTTATAAATGCTGCGTGCATTCAGATAAAGAGTCTTAGGTTATGACTCTTTACCATTATTACTCTTTCTGGTTCTAATTGTTCTGCACTGTTCTAGTTAGGTTTTCTGCTCCTTTGTGTCACACTTGGATTATCATTCACCTCTTCACTGTACTGAATCTTTTGTATTCCCTTGTTTCTACTTGATTTTTAAACTTCCCTTCAATTGAACATTCCCACCAATTCATTAGCTTAAACTCCTACCTACAATCATTACATTACATTACATTACATTACAGTGTGGAAACAGGCCCTTCGGCCCAACAAGTCCACACCGACCCGCCGAAGCGAAACCCACCCATACCCCTACATTTACCCCTTACCTAACACTACGGGCAATTTAGCATGGCCAATTCACCTGACCCTGCACATCTTTTGGACTGTGGGAGGAAACCGGAGCACCCGGAGGAAACCCACGCAGACACGGGGAGAACGTGCAAACTCCACACAGTCAGTCGCCTGAGGCGGGAATTGAACCCGGGTCTCAGGCGCTGTGAGGCAGCAGTGCTAACCACTGTGCCACCGTGCCGCCCACGCGGGATTCGCCAGGACACTGGTCTCAGCATGTCTCAGATGAAGTCTGTACCAATGGAACATCTCTTTCCTTCCCCACTATTGGTACCAGTGCCCCTTGAAACAGATCCCATTTCTTCCACACCAATCACTGAGCCATGCCCTTACCTCTAATCTTATTTTGGTCATCAAAGAATGTGGTGCTGGAAAAGCACAACCAGTCATGCAGCACCTGGGGAGCAAGAGAATCTATGTTTCGGGCATAAGCCCTTCATCAGGAATGAGGCTTGTGGGCCTAGGGGGCTGAGAGGTAAATGGAAGGGGTGGATGGGGCTGGGAGAAAGGTAGCTTGGAATGTGATAGGTAGATGAAGGTGGGGCTGAAAATAATAGGTCAGAGAGGAGGGTGGAGCAGATAAGTTGAAACAGTTAAAGGTGGATAAATCCCCAGGACCTGATCAGGTGTACCACAGCAGGAGGATCCCAAGCTCCGTACCTGTCATTTACTCAGGGAGCTTCTCTCACCCAGTCTGGTGCCAAGCCCCACATACAAACAGCATGAGTGTTCCCAGATCCTGGTGCTCAGGGCCCAGTGCACTCACACCTGAACCAGTTGGTGTGGTATTTACACAGTTATACATTCTCCAGGAACACTGTGTCCTAGCCGACATTAACTGGTACATTCAAAATCTTCCAAGCAAAAACCACGTGCACTCAGATTCCCTGCTTATACAATCCTCTGAGTGACAGTTTGCAGATAACAAGAAAATCCACAAAACTCCACTGCATGGGTCAGGGTCAACGATAAAAGCTTAATTCTCTCAAAATGGAAACTCCACGATTACTGCATCTCACGTAACTGCCACTTAAAAAATATTAAAATACAGAAAATTCCAAACGAAGTCTTTGATGAGGTGAGCCCTGGTCAGTCCTGTAGATCTGGGAGGTTACCAGTTGCACGGAGATTGCTTTCTACCAGAGCAGCACCAGGTCAGTGTCAGACACACAGACAGAATGGGCAAATAGATTCACATCTGAACTCACATCTCCCAACCTGGGAACCTGAAGCTGTGTTCACCCATTCTGGTAAAGATGTCCAGAATTAGGATCAAGATCAGTCCAATGGTCCAGTCAAAAAAGATCTGTGGTTCAAATTGTAACATCCTTCAGGTTTCACAACACGTTCTCAGACCCACCCTCCAGGTCCTATAAATCCCGCTCCATCTAACCTCCTGCAGGATCCAAGTCCTTTCCTACATTAGTACCACCCTCCAGGTTCAGCAGCCCTTCTTACCTCTGTACATAAACCGAACTCTACAAATCTCCCATTCTCTGAAGTGTTCCCCAGAAAGGCACTGGAACAAGGTGGATGTTATGGAGAAAGATTAAGATATCAGGACTGGCACGTTTTGCAGATATTAGCAACATTGCAGTGACCAAAATAGGCTTCAGTAATTTTGAGAATTGATGCTCATAAATGAGGTCACAGCGCTAGGGAGGATTGTAGGGACTTGAAGAAGGCACATGTAGGCACTTGAGTGTTGTCGGGACTGGAGGAATTTACCAAATAGGCCGGGTTTAAGACTGCAGGAGTCTGCAGAAAATCTTCACAGGTTAGAGTAGGGTAAAAGATCAACACAACATCGCGGGCTGAAGGGCCTGCACAGTGCTGTACTGTTCCATGTTCTAAATAGGGAGGGTTATGATGGCAGGAAGAGGTTTCGGAAAGCTGGAGAGGATGGGATCTGAATGAAGAGACACAAATAGGAAGGGTTACCAGGAGTGTTGGAGCTTACAAAGACAGCGATATTCTGAGCTGGAGCAGATGACCCAGACTGGGAGGCTTTTGGGGACTGGGGATGGTTTCACAGGAAGGGGAGGCCATAGAGCCACAGGAGGTTACAGAAATTTGGAGAGCTGGAGGGCCGACAGGGGTTTCACTGAGATGGTGTCGGAAAGATGTTGTGAAACTTGAAAGGGTTCAGAAAAGATTTACAAGCATGTTGCCAGGGTTGGAGGATTTGAGCTATAGGGAGAGGTTGAACAGGCTGGGGCTGTTTTCCCTGGAGCGTTGGAGGCTGAGGGGTGACTTTAAGAGGTTTACAAAATTATGAGGGGCATGGATAGGATAAATAGGCAAAGTCTTTTCCCTGGCATCGGGGAGTCCAGAACTAGTGGGCATAGGTTTAGGCTGAGAGGGGAAAGATATAAAAGAGACCTAAGAGGCAACTTTTACGCAGAGGGTGGTATGTGTATGGAATGAGCTGCCAGAGGATGTGGTGAAGGCTGATACAATTGCAACATTTAAGAGGCATTTGGATGGGTATATGAATAGGAAGGGTTTGAAGGAATATGGGCTAGATGCTGGCAGGTTGGATTAGATTGGGTTGGGATATCTGGTCGGTATGGACAGCTTGAACCGAAGGGTCTGTTTCCATGCTGTACATCTCTTTGTGGGAAGGAATATGGACAGGTAGAACCGTTCAAGTGGGTGTTGCCAAGTTAGAAGGTTGGGACTGGGATAAGTTGGGGAAGGGGAAATGGGGAAACTGGTGAAATCCACATTGTTCCCATGTAGTTGGAGGTTCCCAAGGCCAAAGATGAGACATTCTTCCTCCAGGTGTCAGGAGGTTAGGGTTTGGCAATGAAGGAGGCCCAGGACCTGCATGTCCTTGGTGGAGTGGGAGGGGGAGTTAGTGTTCAGCCACAGGGCAGTGAGGTTGGTTAGTGTGGGTGTCCCAGAGATGTTCTCTGAAACAATCCACAAGTTAGCGTCCTGTCTCCCCAACATAGAAGAGACCACATCAGGTGCAATGGATGCAGTAGATGACGTGTGTGGAAGTACAGGTAAATTACTGATACAAGTGGAAGGATCCTTTGGGCTTTGGATTGAGGTGAAGCAGAAGGTGTGGACACAGGTTTTGCACTTCTTGTTATGGCAGGAAAGAGTGCCAGAAGGGGAAGCTGGGTTGGCTGGGTGCGTGGACCTGACAAGTGAGTCACGGAGGGAATGGTCTCTCTAAAATGCAGATGGGGTGGGGAGGGAAATATATCTCTGGTGGTGATGTCTGTTTGTAGGTGGCAGAAATGGTGGATGATGATGCGGTGGTGGTATCTTATTTGCCCATCACCAATTTCCATGTGGTTCAGGTCATATTCTTAAGATTACCATCTTTGTCATTCTGTTTTCTTTTTAAATTTAGCATCAAACTGCTCATAATGCATCAGCAGAACTTCTTTCCAAGTCCTACATACATTCTTGGTATCTACACAAACCACAACTGGATCCACACCCACTCCAGGTTCTTCTCCAGAGACGTCCTGAACCTTGGCACCAGATAGGCAGCATATCCTTCTGAAGTCTGTGCCTTTATTGCATAGAACAGTATCTATTCCCCTGACCAATCTATATCTATTTCTACTACCTTCCTCTTTTAACCCATCATGAAAAGGGTGCTCTATGCCATAGTGCTTTGCTCAGTTTGCTCATCCTTTGCACACACTGTGCCTTTCTCAACACTTGGGCTAAGAATCTCATACCTATTGGACAAGGACATTGGGTGAGGCTCCTCCAATACAGTCAAGATTAGAATGTTGCTGGAAGAACAGCAGATCAGGCAGCATCCAAGGAGCAGGAAAATCAATGTTTAGAGCAAAAGCCCTTCATTCCTGATGAAGGATTTTGGCCCGAAACCTCAATTTTCCTGCTTCTCGGATGCTGCCCGACCTGCTGTGCTTTTCAAGCACCACTCTAATCTCCAGCATCTGCAATACCCATTTCTGCCTGGTTGATTTTAATCCTCACATACAGTGGCATTTTGGGAAAGCAAATCTTAGCAGGACTTATACACTTAATGGTAAGGTCCTAGGGAGTGTTGCTGAACAAAGAGACCTGAGAGTGCAGGATCATAGCTCCAAGAAAGTGAAGTCACAGATAGGTAGGATGGTGAGGAGGGCATTTGGCATGCTTTCCTTTATTGGTCAGAGCACTGAGTATAGGAGTTGGGAGGTCATGTTGTGGTTGTACAGGACATTGGTTAGACTACTTTTGGCATAGTGTGTGCAATTCTGGTCTCCCTCCTATCAGAAGGATGTTGTGAAACTTGAAAGGATACAGAAAAGATTTACAAGGATATTGCCAGGGTTGGAGGGTTTGATCTACAGGGAGAGGCTGAATAGACGGGGGCTGTTTTCCCTGGAGCGTTGGGGGCTGAGGGGTGACCTTACAGAGGTTTATAAAATCACGGGGGCATGGATAGGGTAAATAGGCAAAGTCTTTTCCCTGGGGTGGGGGAATCTAGAACTAAAGGGCATAGGTTTAAGATGTAAAGATGTAAAAGGGACCTAAGGGGTAACTTTTTCACACAGGGGTGGTACATGTATGGAATGAGCTGCCAGAGGAAGTAGTGAATGCTGATACAATTACAACTTTGAAAGGCATCTGGATGGGTATATGAATAGGAAAGGTCTGAAGGGATATGGGCCAAGTGCTGGCAAATGGGATATCTGCTCGGCATGGACAAGTTGGACCAAAGGTTCTGTTTCCATGCTGTACATCTCTATGACCTACCTCCACACCTTCCTACCCTTGACCACAGATTAAGACTGTGTATGGCTTTTAGGTTAACAACTCTTCTAAGACAACATTCCTACAAGGTATAGCAAACACCTCTGCTTATTTAATAATCTGAAAAGGTCTTAATTTCTTTTTCTCTCTCTCTCTTTCTGTTTGCTTTTCTATTTTCTATTACAGACTTCTACCACTATTTAAATTTATGGAATAGTGAGAAGATCATGAGAAATAAAAATTATTAGGTATAGACAGGGGTTTGAGCTAATTAGAAGTGGGAAATGGCTCAGCAGGAGGATACTTGGCTTACAAAGCAAAAAGATATGGAGGCATTAAAGGACAATTATTTTTGATAATGATACCCAGAGTGAGATAAGAAAGGTCAGAGTATGCAAGCATAAAAACAAAGTAAATAATCTCAGTGGAGAGAAATGGTAAAAAGGCAAAATTAATGACTGTTAACTGAAATACACACAGTATTCAGAATAAAATAAATGAAAAGGCACAAATTAAGGGTGATGCATTCAATCTTATTGCCATTATGTAGATATGATTATAAAGAGACCAAAGCTAAGGAATAAATATTGGATTTCTATCACTAGAGAAAAATTACTTGGGGAAACTAATGGGGCTAAAGGCAGATAAACACCCGGGACCCAATAGGTTGTATCCTAGGATTTTGAAGGGAGTATCAATAGAGACAGGAGATGCATTGGTAGTAATCTTCCAAGAATTGCCCTGAATTCTTTTACACTCCAATGAACTTAGGCCCAATCGCTCAAACCCATGGTGTTAGGAGTAGTATATTTATCATGAATAATGAATGGTTTAACTAATAGAAGTCAGAGTTTGGTTAAGGGAGACAATTTTAAGGACAGCAAGCCATAATGAATGGAGTGCTGGGGCCACAGTTGGATGCAATATATATCATTGACTGAATGACAGAAGTGAACGTAGAATTGTCAAGTTTGCAGTGATGCAAAAACAGGTCAGAAGGCAAGTAGTGAGGATGACACTGTCTATACAGGTTAAGTGGGTGGGCAAATACTTGGAATATATTGTGGGAAATGTAAAGTTCTGCCTTTGCTAGGAAGAATAGAAGGAAAAACTGCTGAAAGCTGTAATTTGGAGGGATTTGGGGTCCTCACGCATGAGTCACAAAAGAGCTAATATCCAATTTTAGCAGATAATGGGGATAGCAAATAAACTGTTGGCCTTTATTTCAAACGGAATGGAGTCTAAAAATAAGAAGGTCCTGCATAAATACTACAAGGAACTAATCAGTCCAGTGCCCTAAGGAAATGTACTAGTGATGGAAACAATTCAGAGAAGGTTCACTAGGTTGATTCCGGTAATGAGGGCTTTCCTTTTGAGGAGACATTGAGTCGATTGGCCTTGTGCTCACTGCAGTTATAAAAATAAGAGGTGACCATACTGAAACTTAAAATTCTTAGGGGGTTTGACGTGGTAGACGGGAAAAGTCTAGGACCAGAGATCACATCTCAGAAAAGGGTCGCCCATTCAAGACTGAGATGGGGAAGAATTTTTTTTTTTGAGGTATCCAGTCTGTGGAATTCTAAATCAAAGAAGGCTGTAGAAGCAGTATCGTGGAGTATATTCTAGGATGAGAGAGAGATTTTTATTCGGTAAGAGAAGTTAATGTGTGGGAATACAGCAGAAATGTGGATTTGAGGATTACCAGATTAGCCATGATCTCATGGAATGGGGAGCAAATTTGGTGGACTGAATTCGAATTGACTTTCCTTCAAGTAACTGTATCCAGTTCATTTTTGTTTGATAATGTCTTTGTAACCCTCGCCTTCCTCCAATTTAGAACTGTTTCTCTTGTTCTGTGTTTGTCTGATTGAATAATAATGCGCAATTTAACAGTATTATAATCATTGTCTCCAAACTGGACACCCACTGCTGCTTCATCCAATTGTCCAACTTCATTTCCTAATACTAAATCAAGAATTGCATCCTCTGTTATTGAGCTTGTTACATGTTGGCTAGAAATGTGCTGAATGTACAGTCAATTCCACTGTAACGAGGTAGTACTATTCTCGTACAATCTCTTGTTAGAAGAAAATTGCATAATAGAAGCCCAATTAAACTAATGGTGCCAGAATCGTGTTATAACAAATGCACCATTTAAAAATTTGCACTATAGAAAGTGTCCCCAATTCGGCAATCGTGTTATAGCTAATTCACATTTACAAGATGTGCGTTCTAGCAGAACGACCTACAGTTTAAGGATGTTATGACCGCTGAGCTTTTGAAACTGTTTAAAATTCCAGTTGATGGTGAGGGAATGCATTGACCCGATTATTAAAGTTGTGTTGTTTCTGCACTCAGAAACCAACCCATGCGTTTGCTCCTCGAACTGTCTTCACTTTCTGTGAGTCAAAAGTGCACACCAAACAGTATAATTATAATCCCAGACAGCATGGTGGCCCAGTGGTTAGCACTGCTACCTCACAGCGCTAGGGACCCAGATTCGATTCCAGCCTCTGGCCACTGTGTGAGTTTGCACATTCACATTCTTCCTGTGTCTGTGCGGGTTTCCTTCCACAGTCGTGCAGTTTAGGTGAATTGTCCATAGTTTTCAGGGATGTGTAGGTGAAGTGTATTAGGCAGGGGTAAATGTAGAGTAATAGGGTAGGAGGATGGGTCAGTGGGTTACTCTATGGAGAGTCGATGTTGACTTGTTGGGCTAAAGGACCTGTTTCTACACTGTAGGGATACTAAATTTGTGAATGAATTAACACTTCCATAAGGTATAAAAAAATGCTTTGTTCCTGGGCATTCATTAGGACTAAATCAGACACACTAATAGAGACTGGGACAGAGAGATGTGCTGTAAATCATAGTTATGCTTCGTTCAGTACATTCTTGGAAGATGTGGAGTATTCCAAGGTCATTAACATATTTTGTGAATGGCACTATTCTGGATACGTGATCATTATGGTTAACTGCTGCTGTTCTACATTCCTTGGGGGCTTAGATAATTCTTGACTTTATATAGAAGCACTTCCACAGATTATCTGAAAAATCTTTAGGTTCTTGCACTCCTGCATGACCAACAGAAATTCCCTTAAGTGAAAAATATTTTGCCCAGCCTGTAAAATAATTATAAGTCTCGTATCCCCATGAACTTACTACAGCTTCTAAATTATACAGCAGCACGCTAGCATTTCATCACAAGTGCTGAATTCCGAATGAGTCACATTCATAGCATGGGGAGTTCAGCAATTGGATTAAAATTACGTAAACTCAAGAAACTGTACTGGTGTAAGTACACTTCATGACCTTTGAGTATGAATCACACTCCATCACAATTAGGTTTGCAATTTTGCCCTGGGGTAAACTTCAACCCAGTTCAGAATAACTAAAAGCTCAGGCTTGAGTTTGAAGCTGAGAATGTCCTTGTTTGTATACATTTCAAGGTTCGTCCACCCTGGTCAGGTATCTCATGACTCCCTAATAGTTGCAGCCTAATAGTTTGAAAATAATTACTTCTGAGACTCAAGCATGAAGAACAGCTACTTGGTGAAGTGTAAGCGTGTAACTTATGTCCACAGAATCATAGTATGGAAGAAACACCATCTCCAGAGAGTGTGAGAGGGCAAACCCAACTCTTAAGAAATTAAAAGCAAAAAATGTAAATTAACAATATTAAAATATGGAGAAAAAGCAAATGTAAATCAAAGTTAGTCCAGGAACCTTTAAAATGTGCCCATGCATTCTCATGCAAGGGAATCAGAATTTAAAATCTAGTTTTCAAATGTATTGGTGAATCAATGAAACTTCAAGTTAAATCCATCACAAATTAAGGTTTAAGATTTGGTACAAGGAATTTTAATTTCAAAGCGTATTAGTAATAAGAAGCCATATGTCAGTGCTCCACATGTGTGAGCACTCATTAACACAGAAAAGGCTTAAGCCTTCCATTGTTTCCAAAATAATAATGAAAGAGGCAACATTTAGTTCTATGTTAGAGAACTACTACGCAGTGCCAAATAGTGAGGGAACTTACATTCTGTTCAGTTCCACATTTGAGTTGCACCGTGTAGGGAGGCATCACATGGAGAACAGGTATTTGATTTTTGAAAGTAGGAGATTAGATGAAGACCTCCTGTTGAGTGTCTCCTAGCAACCAATGACCAGTGATGTTGATTTGAAAGCATTTCAATATTCTTTCCTACCAAGCTCTTGGCAAGAATACAAATCATGTAGGAGGACTTATGGTGAAGAAAAATATCTATGACTACATGTCCTTCATCAGAGCATTTATTAAAGGGTTTTCCATTTGCTTTGAAGTTTTTCAATCAGCTCGTAGTATAATTATAATCTCTTTAGGAAATTCAACCAACAATTGGTGCTATCAGCAAAAACTCTGGTCCAAATCCTCTGGTCTTTGGCTCATAAGAGACAAGATCTACAAGTGAAGATGCGCATTGGAGTTCCTTGGAAATTCTGGCTTGCTGGCCTACCTGAGGATTTTCTGGGAAATTTCAATCTCTAATCCCTGCTCCCAAAAGCATATCCACAAATGTCTCAGTTTCTGAGTCAGATGTTCTGGTGTACTTAATGTACTTGGATTGTTAGCCACAAAAGTTTTCATAGATTTAAAACTAATCTCACTCCTGGTTAGCCACCTCATGAGCTGCAGCAACCACAACCGCCCACTCCACCACTAACCTACATTACTCCCAAATCATCCAACGATTCTCCCCCACATCTCCACCACTTGGCTATCTCCCTAAACACACCCTGCTTCCCTCACCCACCTACCCAAAACTAACAGTCACTCACTCACCTGATTCACTAATATTCAAAGTGGACCTTTAAACTTAACATTGAAAAGTGAGGCACTCGAAAAGCACAGCAGGTCAAGCAGCATCCGAGAAGCAGGAGAGTCGACGTTTCGGGCCTTCTCCTGCTCCTTGGAGGCTGCCTGACCTGCTGGGCTTTTCCAGCACCATACGTTTTGACTCTGATATCCAGCAATTGCAGTCCCCACTTTCTCCTTTAAACTAAATGTGCCTATCCACAGACTGGGGCATCAATTTTCCCTCCTCTTCAATGTCCAGGGCATTGTCAGGAAAAGTGCAGGGCAACTCTGGACTGAAAGTGCTCGGCCAGGTATATAATGACCTTTTAAAGGTGATGCTGTTCTTTTCTGAGATATTCTGGCAGTGGCGAACGGTGGAATGTTGCCACAATCAGATGAATTCGGTACTATAGTGGCAGGGTATGTAGGTAATAGAAAACCAAAAGAGCTGTGCTTGCTGAAAATTGAAAACATAAACAGAAATTGCTGGAAACATTTAGCAGGTCTAGCAGCATCGGTGGAAAGAAATCAGAGTTAACGTTTTGAGTCCAGTGACCAATCTTCAGAACTGATGGTAAGTAGGAAAAGGTTGGTTTTTATGCAGACGATATGGTGAGGGAGGGATAAGGAGTAAGGGACAAAGGGGTAAATGATAGGTGCAGATAGAGCCCGAAGACAGAGATAAAGAGTTGAACAGACAAAGCAGCAGTTGGGTCAGCTGAGCTTCCTATTGCCTGCCACATCAAAACTCCGCCATGTTCACTGGTCAACATCTCTGTCTCAGGCTTACTGCAGTGCTCCAGCAAAGTTCAGCACAAACTGGAATAACAGCGCTCATTTTCCATTTGGAAACTCTACAGCCTTCTGGACTCAATCTCAAGTTCAACAATTTTAGGGCTTGAGGCACCTTCCCTAATCATCCCCAACTCAAACACACACCAGGCCTTGTTATCTGCTATTAAATACACAACCCATTGTTCGCCACTAACATTAACAGCTATTCATTCTCCTAGGCTGACCGTTGCCTCCTCCTTTGTCTGTCCAACTGGTTTTCTCTCTCTTTGGGCTCTATCTCCACCTATCATTTACTCCCTCCCCCTTCCCCCAACCTTATTTTCTGCATAAAATTCAGCTTTTTCTTCACTAACATTAATTCTGAAGAAGGGTCACTGTACTCAAAATGTTAATTCTGATTTGTCTCCACAGTTGCTGCCAGACTTGCTGCGATCTTCCAGCAATTTCTATTTTTCTAATTTTCGCGAGGTAATGGGGTGGATTTGGTAAATGTAGCGAGAAAACCCACTTAAATCCTCCATAAACTCTAGGAAGCTGTCACTCAGCAAAAAAACCCCACAAGATTCAGCCGAAAGTCTCTCTTACCTAGTTAGTCCACAGGCCTTGACTTTTGATTGTAAATTTTAGCTCATTTCCTCCATAAATAACTTAGGAGCAGTAGTAGGCTATTTGACCCTTCAAAGTTTACTCTGCGATTTGCTAAGATCCTGGCTGATCTGATTAGAATATCAACTCCACTCTCTTGTGTGTCCCCATACACTGCTGCCTCACAGCGCCAGAGACCCAGGTTCAATTCCCGCCTCAGGCAACTGTCTGTGTGGAGTTTGCACATTCTCCCAGTGTCGGCGTGGGTTTCCTCCGGGTGCTCCAGTTTCCTCCCACAACACAAATGTGCAGGTTAGGTGAATTGGCCAGGCTAAAATTGCCCGTAGTGTTAGGTGAAAGGATAAATGTAGGGGAATGGGTCTGGACTTGTTGGGCTGAAGGGCCTGTTTCTACATTGTAAGTAATCTAACCTAATCTAAATCACCCGATGAAGAAGCAGTGCTCCGAAAGCTAGTGCTTCCAAATAAACCTGTTGGACTATAGCCTGGTGTTGTGCTTTTTAACTTTGTACAGCCCAGTCCAACACTGGCATCTCCAAACCCATAAATCTTGACTGCCCTGACTATCAAACATCTGGCTGACTTAGCCTTGAATACATTCTATAAACTGGCATCCACTTCTTCTGAGGAAGAGAATGCTACAGACTAACAACTCCCTAAGAAAAGAAATCTGTTCAGCTGTTTTAAAAGTAAGACCTCTTATTTTAATTCTGATTCTTCTAAACTCCAATGGGTAAGCATCCATTAATATTTCTTCATCAGCTCTTCATTCCAGCAAAGAGTGGAGTCAAACTTCACTGAACTGTTTCTACCATATTTAAAACCTTTTACAAATGAGAGGACCACAACTGTAATCAATACTCCAGTCGAGGAACTTGCTATGGACCCCATCTGATTTCCTTTCCCACAAACTGCTCGCACCTACTAGTTTTACACCCATATTGATTAGCCCAATGTATTTATTAAGATTAGATAGATTAGATTACCAACAGTGTGGAAACAGACCATTTGGCCCACCAAGTCCACACCGACACTCCAAACAGTAACCCACCCAGACCCATTCCCCTAAGTAATATACGTAGCACAATGGGCAATCTAGCATGGCCAATTCACCTGGCCTGCACATCATTGGATTGTGGGAGGAAACCAGAGCACCTGGAGGAAACCCATGCAAACACAGGGAGAACGTGCAAACTCCACACAGGCAGTGGCCCAAGGTTGGAATTGAACCTGGGTCCCTGGTACTGTGAGGCAGTAGTGCTAACCATTGAGACACTGTGCTGCCCATTAAACCATAGCTCTTTGGATAGTGCTCTGAGTCAGAATGCTGTGGGTTCAAGTTTGATTTCAATACTTGCACAAAATCAAGGTTCCATTCGCCCTCTCAGGTTGACATAAAAGACCCAGCAGCACTACTTCAAATAACACCAGGGCAGCAATCACCAGTATTCTAACTACTACTGATCATTCAATCAACATCACAAAAAAATAAATTATCTCGTGACTATTACATTGTTATGCAAAAAAAATTCAGTGCTGTATTTCCTACACCGTAACAGCAATCACACTTCAAAAGTACTTAATTGCCTAAAAACATCCTGAGATTGTAGAAGGTGCTATATAAATACAAGCCTTTTTTATCTCCCTTTTACCAACACAAAATAATTCACAGAGCTGAACATAATTAATTAAAGTTGCATGGTCTGCTGCACTGGATGCAAATTAAAGGCTCTTCAAAACTCCACCAAGCAACCTATCTGAAGCAGAATTAACAGGAAGCTGCAAAACAATGCTAGAAAGCCGAGTACTGATGAGATGAGCTATTCAGTCCTTCTAGCTTACCAGTCACTAAAAAACTTTGCCTCCCCAACATAAGGCACCTAATTAGGTTTTAAGATTTTTTGAAATGCTAAGTATCTCACACACTCATCACATTGAGTGAAAAGGTACTTCTTAATATCAATCCTGAATTTGCGTTATTCCTTTACAGTTGTCTAAATTTAACTTGACCATTATGATTATACAGGTGCAAAGCAGACAAAATCAGAAATCTTATTTCACTAGTACTACCAAATAATAATTCGTTTCCCAGCAGAAAGCACAATGATACCAATTTCAGTTTGGGAAGGCATGGGACAAATAACAGGCAATGCCTACATAACATAGACTGAATCCTTTGGTGTTCTGGTCTCACCAATATAATGCTAGTAAGTTACGAGTATTAGGCCAGCTGATAGCTCAATAATTGCGGTTCGGAATGTCAGTAGTGAGGAGACAGTGGGAAATCCCATTTCCTCCGTGGATCCAGGTTGATAGAATACTGCTAATGGGGGAAATGCATTTGCAATGGTGAAGCGAAGGAGATAATAGGAAGGCAGATCTTCCGCAAGCTAACCTCCTGAAAATCAGAAACATATCTCTTTCTGAAGTAGCCTACAAGATTCAGGTCAAATATATTGCTGCTAGGTTCTTGTTCTTCTCTGGTCTAAGAATGAGACACAGACATAACCTCGGAAAAATACACCAATCTGCATGAATTAGATGTTTTCTCATTTTCTATCATCTTATAAGATTGCTCTTCAGTGTCAAATGAGAGGCCATCTTGTGAACTAAGCTCTTGTCCAATATGACCTGGATTATGAACATGGCTTAGACTTGAATCCTGATCACAGAAGTGAAATATTAGGGTCTAACTCAGCATTCAGCTCCTTGGAGTAATTAAAAAAAAAATCCTTTATTCGAAAACTTTACCTTTATTCCAGCTGCTGCTGCTGGACCACCTGGATCTACTGCCTGGATGTAACATGGACTTAATCCTCGCACCACAAAACCCCAACCCACAGCATCACCAACAATCTGGAATTCAAAGAAAATAGAAAAGTAACTTTTATTTTATCAAGCCTGTTTTATATTCTTTAAAAGGGAGAGATATTTATTTTATAATACCGTGCGTGTTTTTTTAGGCAGATTGTACAAGGTCTTAAAACTTCATCCAATGTGAGGCGATCACCCAGAGACAGGGCTACGGTATTGTAGGGCCAACTTGTGTTCAACATTCACGTTTCTAAAAGTTCCTGGCTAGAAAGTGCTCCAGTTTTGGTGTGCTGTCTCTTTGCGGAGTGAACTTAGCCTTCACAGAAATGGTAAACTTTGAGAAACCCTGGATATTCTGTCTCTTATCTCACTGCCTTACATTGACACTGTGGGAGGTGCTCCACACTGCTATGTACAGGATATTCAGGCTGGCATTGTTTCAAATATACATTAGAGTCTTGCATAGCGGTATCTGGTCAGAAAAATGCATGTGCTTTATACTGCCATTTTGGAGAATTAAGGGGTTGCTTGGAGCATGGAAAATGGATACCACATGACGCAATTTCTAGACCTTCTCATCAGTGATAGAACCTTGCAATTCTACCTTTGTATAAATATAGATTTTTAAGTAATCTGCTTCAGATTGAAACATTAATTATCATGGACGCCAACAGTATCCTGGTCGAAAAGAAGTGGTTCTTTGTTGTTTAGGTCAAATATCGGGTGCCCAGAGAACAAATGAACCTGACAAGTTTAAAGTATTGAAAGCTGTTGAAATATATTAATAAGATTTGACAAACAAATTTGTGCAGATGCTGTTCAACAACTGGAAAAGCGTGCGATGGAAAATTCCATTTGCTATAAAACACACCATCAGGTCTGAAAGTTATGCTAATAATTTCAGTTGACTGTACAACAGTGCAGCTAAAAAAAATCACGGTTGAAAGATATTAGACATCTCAGTGATGCAGAAAGAATGTGAAAACTGAGTAGGCCAAAGATTTTAATGATAAGGTACTGAGCATAGTTGGGTGCTGGAGCATTATTGGTAAAAACTCAGCTTTTAGTTGCAATTGAAGCTTGAAGGTCACAAACATTTCACAACAATATTTCATTTCCAAAGAAAAACTATTTATTCAGCAACGGTACATGTCAGACAGATCTGACAACTATAGAGGTAAAACAAAAGCATTTAGAAATGAGCAAAATTGCCTTATTTTCCAGTTGCAGTTCAAAGTACGTTCATTGCAAAATTCAGATTGAAATGCCAATACCAGTAAAATAGCTTTAGTTTGTTTTGTTTCTTGATCAATGCAACTTGCATTTTACAAAAAACAGACAATATTCACATGGCTCGTGCAACATACTTGCCAAGAAGTATGCTCGAAACTTTTTACTTAAGTGAAGGAAAGTAGATCTACCCACTTTGAGCATAGGATTCTTTCCTTTAGTCGCAATATTTTGAAAATCTTTTAAATTAAAAGAAATAGGATTAACATTCTTAGTAGATATTCACCCCAAAATATAACTGAACCAGATAACACAGAAAATGTTTGAACTAAATAATCTATATTACATTTGATGCTGAACATTCAATTGCCTAAAGATCAACAGCTTTTTGCTGCTGCAACAAATGTACTTTTCAGATATGGAAAACTGACCTCCTCAAAACAATTTATTTGCTGCAGAGGAAGTACAGTGAAGTGAATGTATGAATGTACAACATTTAGTCTGTCCACTCCATTTGGCTGCATTGCAATACAAACAGACATTCAAACATTTCAGTTTCAGAGATCTCTTCATTTGAGAAAAATGGTTGATATAAAGTGGAATTGTTGTTTTTTTGGAATGGCAAAATGGTCAATAATTAGTGTGGCCAAACTTTAGAAAACTGTCAAAATGTGACACCCTCTTCAAAAAGAGAGGAGAGCAAAAAGCAGACAACTACAGTATAGGCTGATTAGCCGAACATCAATTGTTGGAAAAGTATTAGAATCAATTTTGAAGGAGGTAATCACAGTATATTTGGAATATCATAATCCAGTCAAGCAGACTCAGCATGGCTTTACGAAAGGAAAATTATCTATGACTATTTATGAGAGTTTTTCGAGGAAGTCTCAACCAGATGGACAGATGGGAACCAGTAGATGCCTTGTATTTGGATTTTCAGAAGGCATTCGACAAGATACCTCGCAAAAGGTTAAATCATAAGCTAACAGCCCATGGTGCTAGAGTAGTATGTTGGTGTGGACAGAGATGGCAAGTGGGCAGCAAATAGTGAGTGGGAATAAGGGCCTTTTTTAGGTTGGCAACCTGTAACCAGCAGGGCTCCACAGGGATCGGTGTAGGGACTACAATGCTTAAAATATTCATTAATGACTTGGAGGAAGAAAGTGAAGGTACTGTCGCCAAATTTGCAGATGACACTAAAATAGGTGGAAAGGCAGGGTGCAAGAAGAATATTGTTAGTTGACGTAAGTGTGCAAAAAGTTGGTAAATGAGGTATAATGTGGGAAAATGTGAAGCTGCTCATTTTAGAAGGGAGAACAAAATAACTTATTTAAATGGAGAGAACAGTACTAATACTAAAGTAATAAAGCGATTTGGAATGGATGGAAATCTTTACCAAAAAACATTTCTGTTCATTTCAGTATAGTTGAATCCAAGTTGTTCCAGGGAAGCAGCAACTTCCCTCAACTTACCAAAGTGTGAATATTACCATTGACTAACATTCTGGATGAAATAAGAAATTTGGTTTGATATTGTCACAATATTAATGTATAAGTGTTTATCACGTATCACCAAAATTCCTTTCTCTTTTAAGGAATACCTACTAATAATGTTATTTTAAGCAGGTTAATAACTCTTGTAAATTAGAGAAGGAAAATTGATACAATTAGCATTTGTGCAGCAGTATTGCATGTCCTATTATTTGACTGTTGTGTTTGATTAAGTAAATCAAAGCATCCTCTCTCAGAGTACAACAGACAAAATAATTTGGACATTGTTTTCTGATAAATAACATCAATGACAAGTATTTACATGACAAGCATAAAACACTTCAGACACTGCCACATAATTGAACAAAATACCCAAGTTTTCTTCACAGGGCGCTTCTGAGACTCCCCACTCAGCTGAGCACTACCATTGTCCAAGAAAGATTTTGGCGTTTTTTGTGGCTCCTTGTTATAAGTCCAGCAAGAGCATTTGGGCTTCATACATTAGAAGCTCAAGCTGTCCATTGCAAGCCAACATTAATCAGAGGTGCGATGTTAGATTTGGAACTTCCAATATCCTCAACTGTAATCACTTAATTAGTCCAGACAGGATCAATAACCAGTTGTCCCAGAGAATGTGAACCAGCAGCTCAGCAGTAGAAAAGGGCTTCACTTGATGCAGTCTGAACCCCAAAGACAGTATTTCTAATCTCTTTTGCATACTCCATTTTAATAGCAATGTTCAGTTTCTGCTGGTTGGAGGAGGAAACCTGACACCTCGCTCCCTAACCCCAGCCCTGAACAGACATCAGGTAAGTGATCCGATTGGCCTTTAAAAGAGGATACTTACTTACAGCTGAATTTCACACACTCCTCCCATTCAAAGGCAATGGGGGACAATTGTCATTTACCCATCCAGCCAACCCTGAACCAGAAGATATTTGAAGGTAAACCTACCATTGGTTATTGAGCACAAGTGGTCAATGAATGGGCCCGATCACACAAATGTATTCCCATGCCATACAGGAAAACTGGAAGCTTCGGCTGCACAGTTTAATGGATGTAGGTTTGCTCGCTGAGCTGGAAGGTTCATTTTCAGATGTTTCATCACCATTCTATGTAACATCATCACTGAGCTCCGGATGAAACACTAATGGTATGGCCCGTTTTCTATTTATGTGTTTAGGTTTCCTTGGGTTGGTGGTGTCATTTCCTGTGGTGATGCCATTTCTTGTTCCTTTTCTCAGGGGTGGTAATTGGGATCCAAGTCAATGTGTTTGTTGATAGAGTTCCGGTTGGAATACCATGCTTCTAGGAATTCTCGTGAGTGTTACTGTTTGGCTAATCCGAGGATGGATGTGTTGGCCCAAAGTGGTGTCCTTCCTCAGCTGTATATAAGGATACTAGTGAGAGTGGTTCATGTCTTTTTGTGGCTAGTTGATGTTCATGTATCCTGGTGTTTTCTGCCTGTTTGTCCAATGTAGTGTTTGTTACAGTTCTTGCAAGGTATTTTAGAAATTACATTAGTTTTGCTTGTTGTCTGTATAGGGTCTTTCAAGTTCATTAGCTGCTGTTTTAGTGTGATGGTGGGTTTGTGAACTATCATGATGCCAAGAGGTCTGAGTAGTCTGGTAATCATTACTGAGATGTCTTTCACTTAGGGGAGAGTGGCTAGGGTTTCTGGATGAGTTTTGTCAGCTCGTTTGGGTTTGTGGCCGAGTAATCGGTGGAATTAGTTCATTGGGTACCTTTTCTTTTTGAATACACTGTGTAGGTGATTTGGCTCTGCTCTTCACAGTTGCTGTGTGCTACAGTGTATGGTGCTCATTGCAAAAAGGTTCTAATGCGGCTTTATATGTAGGTGTTGGGATGATTGCTTCTGTAGTTCAGTACTTGGTCCATATGTGTTTTTCCCTGCTGCTTTGTCTTCCAAAAAATGAAACCAGATGTATCCAACACACCACGCTTCTACAGATAACCCAAAATTCACAAACCAGGAGCACACCTCCCCCCCCTCCCCGCAACCCATAATCTCGCTACCTGGAAACACCAACTTACAGGTTGGCCAAGGAGCTACACCAAAGACTAAAACACTTAGTAGACTCACGCCACTCCACCCAAGAATTCCTGAAGACCAAAAACACCGAGATAGAAGAGGATGAAATAACTGACTCCTTTGACATAACAGCCCTGTTCACATCCATCAACATCAACCTGGCCCAGGAAACACTGATTACTCTATTAGAAGAACCAAAGACACATACATCAAACACCACCAACTTCATCAGCAAGGACAATATCATCAAGCTAGTGGACCTATGCCTTACCATCCACTTCATCTTCAACAACAAAATCTACAGACAAACCAATGGAACACCCATAGGATCTCCGATATCAAGGTTCTTAGCAGAGGCAGTAATGCAGAGACTCAAACAAACAGCTCTGCCAACAATCCAACCCAAGCTTTAGGTCCACTATGTGGATGACACCTTTGTCATCATTAAACAAAACAAATTAGAGGAAACCTTCAAGACCATCAATAATACTTTACTGGCATAAAATTCACTAAAGATGAGGAAAACAACAACAAACTGTCATTCCTAGATGTCACAGGAGAGTGAACAGCCAATGGGAAACTTCAAACCAGCATCTACAGGAAAACAACACATAAGGACCAAATACTGAACTACAGAAGCAATCATCACAACACCCACAAACGAAGCTGCATTAGAACATTTTTTGCAATAAGCCACCACACACTGCAGCACAGAGCAACTACGAAGAGCAGAGGCAAATCACCTACACAGTGTATTCAAAAAGATCAGGGACCCATTGAACTCATTTCACTGATTTCTCAGCAACAAACCCAAACGAGCAGACAAAACGCATTCAGGAACCCTAGCCACTCTCCCCTAAGTCAAAGACATCTTGGAAATGACTGCCAGACTACTCAGACTTCTTGGCATCATGGTAGCCCACAAACCGACCAACACACTAAAACAGCAGTGAATGAATTTGAAAGACCATGGACAGACAACAAGCAAAACTAATGCCATTTACAAAATACCTTGCAAGAACTGTAACAAACACAAATTGGACAAACAGACAGAAAAATAACCACCAGGATACATGAACATTAACATGAACAAAAAGACATGACCCTCTCTCACTAGAATCCTTACGTACAGATGAGAAAGGATACCACTTCGACTGGGACAACACATCCATCCTACGGCAAGCCAAACAGAGACACTCACTGGAATTCCTGAAAACCTGGCATTGCAACCGGAACTCAATCAAAAAAACACATTGACTTGGATCCCATTTAAAATCCCCGGAAGAAAAAGAACAGGAAATAACATCACCAAACCAAGGAAACCTAAATACAAATAGAAAGCGGGCCACACCACCAATGTTTCATCCAAAGGCTCACTGATGATGTTACCTACTTTGGTGATGAAATATCTGAAAATGCACCTTCTAGCTCAGCGAGCAAACCTACACCCAGAACTTCAACTGAGCTACAAATCTTCTCAAAACTCGCTGCACAGTTTAATGTTGGGAAGGTGGACAGGGATCTCCTACATGGATCCTTTGGGACATTTGGATTCCACCCTCAACCAACCCTCCCCTGCAACCTTTCCCCCAACCTCCTGAACCCACCCCTGCATTCTTCAGCAACCGCTCCCCCCACCCAAGTTTGAATGCTTAGAAGCTCTCAAAGATGGGACTTTTTCCTCTTAGAAGAATGGAAGACTCTCCTTGCAGTACTTCATGTTGGTCTGAGCATTAAATTGTTGCATGATCCCCATTAGGATCATGATCAGGCTCTTCTAATCACTGACATTTTAAACCGGGGGGGAGGGGCAGGGGACTGTGGCACTCTGCCCAACCCATAGAGTTGGAGGTACTTGTATGGGGTGGAATCCAAACAAGGTAACCTCTTGATCTCCTACTCCAACTGCACAGATCAACAGCTGGCATGATCCAAACTGGAATGTGGGACCATGGCTTCCAGATAGGTTAGGCTCAGTGAATTACACCACAGTTGGCAGAAATAATTCTGCATAATGATAACATTGGATCATTCACAAAATTCCATACAGTTTGAGATAAGGGGTGCTGAACTCTCCTGTGGCAGAATTTCAATTGCAACATTTTAAAACTGCCATTTAGATTGTACCACGTCTCTCCTGTCACTGTAGTAACTGATTAAAGCTTCAAGGAATGCGCACTTACTGTTAATGTTTTCTTTAAGTAAGGTGCTCCAGGTGATAGGAGTTCTTCATTAGTTACTGGTCTCTTCAACACTACAACATAAACGCCAGTAAGTGTTTGCACACAGTATGTGAACATTTTTAACCTAAAACAGAAACAAAACCCTTTTTGTGCAATCTATTATCAACTGCCAAGAGAGAATCATTTCTTGTTAGTACAGTAATGAACGAAAAAGTTGATTTTACACATTGAAGTGCTTTGGGAGAAAGGCAAAGTGCATAACACAATGAATTGTTTGGAATGCTATGACTGCTATTTCGACAAATTCCACAACTAAACAGGGCAGAGAGGGGGACATGACTAATCTCACGTGAAGAACAGACAACCAGCAAATGAAAACTTCAGAATCTTCTTAGACATCCCAGCCTGCCTTAACAGCTGCTCAACACACCAGTTCAATATAAGCAGAAAGTTGTTTAAATATGCAGACAAGAATTTAACTAGCCAAAAGACACTGATGTAAAGACTGTTCCATAAACAGCCAGATTACTCTTTGGGAGGAAAATTAAAGAGACCTGGAGAAAGCAGGTCAGACCTCACCTCCCACCACTCTGCAAAAGCCCAAACTGCCTGTGCCTCCCTCTTGCCCCTTTGGTTCACTTGGCCTCAAGTTCATATTAAATGAAGTCTAGAATAAGTGAGAGTGACAACTTTAGATAGGCACACAGATACACCACTGTGCACACATTCTGGGTTAAAAATAAAAAATACACTCCACACCCTTACAACTCCTGCATCTATACAACAACACCCCCACTACTGTAGGGGAGTATCAGCCTGGGTTATCTCTCCCAACAGCTTAAGCTGATAGCCTTCTGGCATTGGGGCAAGAGTTTTACAAAATTAATCACGAGCCTTTTACTGGCCTCATAAATTACTTCCTATGCTTTTTGTAAACCTATTTTATCCTAATCAGCTTCTTCAGGAATGGGTTGGCTGGTAAAAAATTGTGGTTTCGTTTCCAGATATAAATTAAACAAAGCATTGTACATCTTGTGATGTAAGAAGATAAATGACAAGACTAACTTTGTCCACCATCCAAAGATGATGGTTCACATGGTTTAGTTTTCTCCCATAAGATTTGTATGCTCCTACATCTGTTAACTATTAAAACAAGTCACTTCCAAAGCAATGACAAAACATGCATTGATTTCTCTTAAGTATTTAAATTAACTTTGTTAACTGTCTTTCTATTAACTTGATTTAAATATAACCCAGAATCTTTATTATTTAACTGGCTTTATGCTCCAGTAAAGTTGCAGTTTTATTACACACAGTAAAGCTCAGAGACCTGGTGATCAGATTACAACCTGTAGCATGCCAAGCACAACCAGTAGGTGGAAGAGCAGGAACAAGGACAGGGCTGTCTAATAAATAACTTTCATGTCAATAGTCAATGACATTGCTTCCAGGAGAGCATACAAAGCCTTATAATGTGTAAAACAAAATAGAAAATAGAACATTTTTTGAAAACTTAATTAATGTCTATGAAAGAATGGACAGTCAAACGAAACATTACTTTGACTGAATGTGGCAGTATTAACACGAACCTATAAAAACAAAATATGTCAAATGGAAAGTAAATAACATTGATGCCTGAGATTAGGAATGATCGCAAATGTTCCTACTGAATCAAGAAATGCCTTTGAATGTCAAAGTTTATGGTAAATACCTTTACAAAGGGTTGGGAGAGATAACCCACACCTGAAACTTGTCTAATTCCGAACACATTTTTCAAATACAATGGACTCAATATTAATCTGATCCCCTCAGTCCAACAAGTTAAATATGGGGTCTATAATTACAACATGCTAACATTACGTCAATACTACAATACAATACATTAAGAACATTTGAGTAAAAGCAAATTACTGTGGATGCTGGAATCTGAAACCAAAAGAGAAAATGCTGGAAAATCTCAGCAGGTCTGGCAGCATCTGTAAGGAGAGAAAAGAGCTGATGTTTCGAGTCTAACTGACCTTTTGTCAAAGCTTTGGCAAAGGATCAGTTAGACTCAAAACGTCAGCTCTTTTCTCTCCTTACAGATGCTGCCAGACCTGCTGAGATTTTCCAGCAAGAACATTTGAGGTGTTCAGGCATGGATCGACAGGACACCTAATCAACATATTTAAATCATGCTCCCAAAATACAGCCCTGGAGTCAGGAAAATTGGTGGTGAAAAAAAAATCGCAAAAACTGTCACATGCACAGGTGCCTTGAGCACTTTTTGTTAGCCAAGAGGAATCAGAGTACTCCATCAGTCTCTCTTCAGAAAGCCCTAAGCTGCATCTCAGCCCTGATCATGGGCTTTCTTCTATCAAGACCCTTGCAGATCTCCTTGCCTGTCCTGATTCTTCAGATGCAATTGCCTGCCTCTGATGTTCTTTGGTCAGAGGCTGGTTGGGAGATGTACAAAAATTGTCAGGGAGGTTCTGCTGTTAATTTAAGTTAGGCCCTGGAATGTAAAAGGAATTTTACTTTTACCCTAGTATAACTACTGAGCACATGTGAAAGCAGCTAAGTCAAAGGGACAATCCTTGGGGTTGTGACAGGTCATAACAAGGATTTGACCTCCTTGGTTTTAAAGATCTGCATGGTACACACAGATTAATATGAACAGCAGAGTACAGAGTCTTAAATTGGATGCTCGAGGAAATGTTTTAATTGATTGGCATGTAAGGGTGTAATTGATGCAAGGAATCCTCAGACCATCCTTCATTAATTCTGGGCTTGGGAAGTACATGAATTAGATTAAGCCAGACACATGCTGCACTTCACTAATGTAATGATCCCAGCTGATGGTACAACTGAAATCTAGCTTGATAAACCATATTATTTTTAGTCAATACGGTAGTCATTCATCAAAGCATGGTCACACAAGGTGACACTTTCCCTAACAGCAGAAGCGTGTTAAACAAAAGATGTTAAAATGAATCTAAATATTGATCATTGGTTAACAGATCTTAAACTCACAGCAAAACAAAGTCTCATGTATTCCCAAACACCATCACTTCACAGTGATTCAAATCTTGATAAATTAACATTAAATATTAAATCTTTAAAGGTTTAACTTATATGCTTCTCCATGATTCTGTGCTCTGACAAATCTTTGTACATAGATATCTACAAAACCAAACACAGACTTTCTCAGTCTTTTAGTATTTTCTCTATTTCTAACCAAACAGTCCTGATTTGGAAGTCTCACAAGTTTTTTTTAATTAAGTGGCAAAGCAACTGAACTTTCCCCAATTTGTTCTTTCCACCTTTCTAGGAGAGGAACTATTAAATTGCTTTTGAGCCAGTCAGGTGTCCTACAAAGCTGCCCTCAAAGTTTTCAAGCTCAGTCTTTGATTATTTTCAGCCAAAGCAAGCCAATGTCTTCCAATACTTATTTCATGTCATAAACCATATAATACAAATTAACAAACAAACCAGCTTCCATTAGCAATTCAGGGTTTCACAGTCTGTTGACACACACTGGGTTGGTGAATGTTCTGGAATCATCTAGGATCTGAACTCTTCAGATGAACAGTCACTAGACTCAAAATATTAACTACTTTCTTCCCACACATGCTGCCAGACCTGCTGAGCTTCTCCAGCAATCTTTGTTTTTGTTTTAGATCTCCAACCTCCACAATTATTTGCTTTATTTTCAAGTTAGGTAAGAATATCAGATCACGTGAAACTGGAACCTGAATCTATTAGGTTCCAAGTAAGATATTCTTTCTTGTCTTCTTCTATACGTAGTCATGTTCAATAAAACCTGTTGCTGTTCAGTCACAAGAGTATAAATCTTTTATTAGTCCAATGGATGCTCTGTTGAGCATGCAACAAACCAACAATCCATTAAATCAGGCAAATAATCTGTCATCATGAAATTTGTATGCTGCTTGTGTGATGAAGATTACTGGTAGGTTATTATTATTTGGAAGCTTGAGTTCTAAACAACGTATAGAGTCATAGAGACGTACAGCATGGAAACAGACCCTTCGGTTCAACTTGTCCATGTCAACCAGACATCCTAAATTAATCTGATCCCATTTGGCAGCATTTGGTCCATATCCCTCTAAACCCTTCTTAATTGTATACCCATCCAGATGCCTTTTAAATGTTGCAATTGCACCAGAGTCCACCGTTTCCTCTGGCAGCTCACTCCATACACGCACCACACTCTATGTGAAAAAGTTGTCCCTGAGGTCCCTTTTAAATCTTTCCCTTCTCACCCTAAACCTATGCCCTCTGGTTTTAGACTCCGTATAATTTGTATTTTTTTAGTATAATTTGTATTTTTTTAGTGTGATGTATTAAGAAGAAAAGACATTGCTCTAATTTCATTTTGACTGCTGTAAGTGGTGGAGGGGTGTTTGGAAAGTAATTTACCTGTATTTTAATGAGACTTTCTGGAAAAACATCCCGAGGCAAATTGTTCAGTACTTTAGAAAACAAAGAGCAGAGGAGAGGAAAAAAAATTGGGTTGTTATAAGGTTTCTTATGACACAGGAGGGCAAAGACAGAAATTATTTTGTTAAGCCACTGATCCAGAAGATCAGTGAGTGTGCAGGTATCTTTCAGAGATAAGCAAATCATTCAGAGAGAAAAGGCTGATAATCCCAGCAGTACAGTTTAGCTGTTTCCAAAACAGTCAGTGCAGAAGAAAAGAAGTCCTGAGTAGCTTTGACATTAGTAAGAAAAAAGTTATAGGAATAGAAGGTGTTATAAAGTCAGACAGGAAGACATTCTACAAGGCTACTGAATGCATGAGCTTAAGGAACATATGTTAAAGAATAAGTTAGCTGTGGTACTTGTTTGTTTAAAGGTCTCATGAAGAGATAATAATGAAAGAGGATGACATTACCAATGAGAAGTACTTTACAAAATTCTAGGAATGGCAATGATATAAACTCCTAAGTCCACTACCTACCTAGGCTATTAGCCCACAACCACCCTTTTGTCCCAAGCCAGCATGTAAACCTGACAGACAGAACAAAAGTTTCATAGTGGAGGTTAAATATTAGGTGTTAAGGATATAAAGATATTAAACCATGTAGGTGGATTTAGTATTTTTGTAATTTATTCATTTACAGGAAGAGGGTGTCACTGGCTAGACTGCATTTAAGGCCCATCCCTAATTGCCCAGAGGACATTTGAGAGTCAACCACATTGTTATGGGTCTGGGGTCACATGTAGGCCCAGACTAGGTAAGGATGGCAGTTTCCTTCCCTGAAGGACATTAGTGAACCAGATGGGTTTTTACAATAATCGACAATGGATTCATGGTCATCATTCGACTCTTAATTCCAGATTTTTAAATTGAATTCAAATTCCACCGTCTGCCATGGCAGAATTCCAACCCGGGTCCCCAAGGACATTACCTGGGTTTCTGGATTAACAGTCCAGCGATAATACCACTAGGCCATCACCTCCCCTGTGCTCTCAGGCTAGCAGTTCTGACCTCCTCTGAGCAGCTCTAAAACAACTGAGAAAAGAATTGAAATCTTTGACAGAGTCACCGAGTTGGGTCAGTTCCTTCTTCTGGGCAGTCTCCTCATGGTACCTGACCAATCAGACAATCACAATATGGCTCTTCACCAAAAACGGATTTCCAGTTTGACCTTCACTGTTCCAATCACAGATATCTTTTCTTTGCTTCGAGCAGTGTCACATGGTTCCTTACCCATGCAGACATTTGCAGTGAATCTCCTGTATGGGAGCAATCCTCAGACCTCACTGCTCAAGCTCTAGCAGTTGACTCCTCACAAAGAGCTGCACAATTCCGGCTCCTTGATTTTTCCTCCAGACTGTAACTTTTCTTACTAGTTGTACTTGTTGTGAGATCATAGGGTTAAACTCCTTCTTAGCTTTGGTTGGTTTTCTACAGCGTGGGGGATGGGGTGTTGAATTTCAGTCTTTTCTGATAAAGCTTTTTTCAAACAAAATGTTGGAAGTTAGTCATAGTAGGAAAAGTTAGAAAGAATGAATAGGATTATAACAACTTCTTCCTACAGTTTTCACCTTGCACTGTGCAGTGGGAGAGGGAGTGAGCTCAGTCAACATAACATATTTTAGTTGACAGTGGAGTTGTCCTCCTTGCAGATATTATTGTCTATGCAGTTGATAATATGCATCAGTAACACTTTCAAATGTTATTACACTTTCAGCCACATCATTCTAACTTTATATTCTTGTCACAGAATGATCTTGATAATCTAAAAACTTTAAACCACATTTCTATCACACCAGAAGATATTGATACTATCCCCATCATTGTAGCAGTTACCAATGCAAATACCGAATAACTTAGATCTCCACGATCTGAGAGTCACTGCATAGAAACACTGACGGAGCGTGAAGGAGGTGTAATCTCCTGTGGTGGTTTGGAAAGTAAACTGAAGGACTGTAGGCTGTACAAGTGGGAATGTGGTAGAAAGAAATTAATAGGTCTGACTTCTTCTTGAAGTTAATGAAACATCATTGTCATTTACATGCTATGAATGAAAGCAAAGCTTGGTAAGTTAAAAAGTTCTATGTCAGAGGTGTCCATAGGAGTTGAATACTGATTTGGACAAACCATGAGTGCAAACTATGGTGAAATGAATGACTGCCAAATCTGAGGAAGGATCCTGGTCTCCCAACAAAAGAAGAAAGTAAATGTGACAATTCAGCCCCTTTTTGTAAAGGGTTGGATTAAAATCTTAATATTTTTCTTCAGGTCACGATCCAGACCTCCTTTCACAAACTGGCTTCTAAATATCTGGTGGGCCTCTGACCAGTTTGAAGGACCAATTCCATCAAATGCACCCCCTGGGCATGACGGTTCCATTTTAGATTGTTGTACATTCAGTGGTGTTACACTAGGGGGTACATCAAAAGGGCCATAGATATTTGGTGTCAGAATGGTTGGGAAATCAAACAGATTTCCCAAGTCCAACTGTAAAATCCTCAGCACCTATACCAGCAGCTGGGCCTTTCAGACCTGAACTGCAAATCTCTGAGCACAGAGATCATATTTACCTGACCCACAGAAAATCTTGGGGAACATGCAGTTTGAGATTCCTCTACAAGCCATTGATGTTTTCAACTCCAAGGCGTGTTAGTGACCTCACTGATCAGTACCTTGCCCAGAAACAGACTGAGTATAAAAGGAGTGGGTGTGGACTCCCAGCTCTAGAGATAGACCTGGCCAACAAGTTACAAAGCTAAATTACAATCAGGTTCACTATCTTTTATTTACTTCCAATCCACTTCCTTGACCCAATTGAAATTTCTGTCCTCAGTTAAAGCCAGAAGAGAATGGTTTTGAAATGTTTATGTGTCAGGAAATAGATCTTTCAGAACATAAACCAACACAAATCAAACTCACCCCTTATGCAGGTCAAAATTCAGCCCACAGACTTATAAAATTTGGATTGCAAAGAAAAGATCAGCAGGTATTAAGGATACTAGATTTAGCTGTCTTTTTATAGTATCGAAGTTAAGTCCAGTTGCTTGTCCCCCCAGAGGAAATATTAAAAATGCTTTTAGTAGCTTGACTGAATTCAACAGGGTAGTCACTCAGTGACAGGCTGAGGTAAATGTTAAACAAAAAAAAAGAAAATATTGATCAAACCCATAACTGTTCTTCCATGAAAATTAATTATCACTAATCTGTATATCAAACCTATTTTACTGTAGACCCCTGAAACTTTTACTCACAAGAATCTATGAAGCTCAGAATAAAACATTTCAATCAGCCCAGCCTCCATAGCTTTTTAGGTGATGATGCTGTGAGTGGGGACATATATTGTTACCACCCTTCATGTAAAGAAATACTGGATCATTTGGCTCAAATTTTAATATTATGCATCATTGTCCTGGATTTCCCCACATGTCAAACTTGTGTTCCTTCATTTACGCAATTGAATCATTTAATCATTTTAAATAATTCAAAGTTTGCGAGAAGATTTGTAGCTCAGGTGCTCATTGTTGTGGTTCTTTACGTCGAGCTGGGAATTTGTGTTGCAGACTAGGTGACATCCTCAGTGCTTGGGAGCCTCCTGTGAAGTGCTTCTGTGATCTTTCCTCCGGCATTTGTAGTGGTTTGAATCTGCCGCTTCCGGTTGTCAGTTCCAGCTGTCCGTTGCAGTGGTCGGTATATTGGGTCCAGGTCGATGTGCTTATTGATTGAATCTGTGGATGAGTGCCATGCCTCTAGGAATTCCCTGGCTGTTCTCTATTTGGCTTGTCCTATAATAGTA
>NC_057729.1:29447394-29476074 GCF_004010195.1 Chiloscyllium plagiosum
CGGACAGCTGGAACTGACAACCGGAAGCGGCAGATTCAAACCACTACAAATGCCGGAGGAAAGATCACAGAAGCGCTTCACAGGAGGCTCCCAAGCACTGAGGATGTCACCGAGACAGAGGATGAAACATCTGCAACACAAATTCCCAGCTCGGTGAACAGAACCACAACATTTTAAATAATGTTAACACCCTTAAACTTCTACATTGAAGGGAATACAAAGCTAATTTAGGTTAAAAATTCTCAATATTAACCCAGTCAACCTGGTATCATTCAGACTAATTTGTGCTGCAGCTTCTTCAATGCCATTATATCCTAAAGACGTTTGGGCACATTGTAAAATAATGAGGTCTCACTATCATTATTGTGAGATAATGTCACAATAATAGAATATAGAACACAGAACTATACAGTGCAGAACAGGCCGTTTGGCCCTTGATGTTGCACCGACTTCTGAACTATTCTCAGCTCCTCTCCCTACACTATCCCATCATCATCATCCATGTGCTTATCCAAGAATTGTTTAAATCTCCCTAATGTGGCTGAGTTGACTACATTGGCAGGTAGGGCATTCCACGTCCTTACCACTCTCTGAGTAAAGAACCTGCCTCTGACATCTGTCTTAAATCTATCACCCCTCAATTTGTAGTTATGCCTCCTCATACAAGGTGACGTTATCATTCTAGGAAAAAAGACTTTCACTGTCTATCCTAGCTAATCCTCTGATCATCTTGTATGTCTCTATCAAATTCCCCCTTAGCCGTCTTCTTTCCAATGAGAACAGACCCAAGTCCCTCAGCCTTTCCTCATAAGACCTTCTCTCCAGACCAGGCAACATCCTGGTAAATCTCCTCTGCACCTTTTCCAATGCTTCCACATCCTTCCTAAAATATGGCAACCAGAACTGTACACAATATTCCAAGTGTGGCCGTACCAGCGTTTCGTATAGTTGCAGCATGATATTATGGCTCCGGAACTCAATCCCTCTACGAATGAAACCTAACACACCATATGTCTTCTTAACAGCACTATCCACCTGGGTGGCAACTTTCAAGGATCTGTGTAAATGGACTCCAAGATCCCTCTGCACATCCACACTACCAAGAATCTTTCCAGTGACCCAGTACTCTGCCTTCCTGTTATTCTTCTCAAAGTGCATCACCTGACATTTAGCTGCATTGAGCTCCATTTGCCACCTCTCAGACCAATTCTGCAGTTTATTCAAGTCCCCCTGCAACTTGTAACATTCTTCCAAACTGTCCACTACTCCACTGACTTTAGTGTAATCTGCAAATTTACTAATCCATCCACCTATGCCTGCGTCTAAGTCATTTATAAAAATGACAAACAGCAGTGGTCCCAAAACAGACCCTTGAGGCACACTACTAGTAACAGGACTCCAGGCCGAATATTTTCCATCAACCACCACTCGCTGCCTTCTTTCAGAAAGCCAGTTGGATTAGAAACTGCTAAGTCACCCTCAATTCCATGCCTCTGCATTTTCTCCAACAGTCTACCATGTGGAACCTTATCAAAGGCTTTACTGAAGTCCATGTATACCACGTCAATTGCCCTACCCTCATCTACATGCTTGGTCACTTTCTCAAAAAACTCAATGAGGCTTGTGAGACATGACCTACCCTTGACGAAACCATGTTGACTATCTGAAATCAAATTGTTGCTTGCTAGATGATTATAAATCTCATCTCTTATAATCCTTTCCAAAAATCTTTCCTACAACAGAAGTAATGCTCACCAATCTATAATTACTTGGGTCATCTCTACTGCCCTTCTTGAACAAGGGTACAACATTTGCAATCCTCCAGTCCTCTGGGTATTAAACCTGTAAACAATGATGACTCAAATATCAAAGCCAAAGGCTCTGCCATCTCCTCCCTAGCTTCCCAGAGAATCCTCAGATAAATCCCATCTGGCCCAAGGGACTTGTCTACTTTCACTCCTAGAATTGATAACACCTGTTCATAGCTAACTTTCATCCTTTCTAGTCTAATATCTTGTACCTTATTCTTCTCCTCTACAATACTCTCTTTTCCTGAGTGAAAACCGATGAGAAATGTCCGTTTAGCACCCCTCCGATCTCCACAGGGTCCACACTCAACTTCCCACTTCTGTCTTTGACTGGCCCTATTCCTACCCTAGTCAGCCTTTTATTCTTCACAAACCTATAGAAAGCTTTAGGGTTCTCCTTTATTCTATTTGTTAAAGACTGCTCGTGTCCTCTTCTTAACTCTCTCTTTAAATCCTTCCGAGCTGATCTGTAACTCTCCATCGCCTCAGCTGAACCATCTTGCCTCATCAGACCTTAAGCCTCCTTCTTCTGCTTAACAAGAGATGCAACTTCTGTAGTAAACCACGGTTCCCTTACCTTATCATTTCCTCCATGCCTGACAGGGGCATACCCATCAAGGACATGCAATATCTGTTCCTTAAACCAGTTCCCCTGCATTTTTCTACCCCATTCTATGCATCTTAATTCTTGCCTAATTGCATTATAATTGCCCTTGCCCCATCGATAACTCTTGACCTGTGGCATGTATCTGTCCCTTTCCATTGCTAAACTATACGTAACTTAATTATGGTCACTCTCTCCAAAGTGCTCACCTACCACTAAATCAAACACCTGGCCTGGTTCATTACCAAGCACCAAATCCAGTGTGGCCTCCCCTCTTGTCGGCCCTTCGACATACTGTGTCAGGAAACTCTCCTGTAGACATTGGATAAAAACTGATCCATCCGACATATTAGAGTTATAGCATTTCCAGTCAATGTTGGGGAAGTTAAATTCCCCCATAATGACCACTCTGTTCCTTTCACTCCTACTCAGAATAATTTTGCTAATCCTCTCTTCCATCTCCCTGGAACTCTGCGGAGGCCTATAAAAAACTCCAAGCAGTGTGACCTCTCCTCTGTTTCTAACCTCAGCCCACACTACTTCAGTAGACGAATCCTCGTCAAAAGTTCTTTCAGCCACCGTTATACTATCCTTGACTAACAAGGCCACACCTCCCATTCTTTTACCTTGACTGTTCTTAATGAAAGATCTAACCCTGGAACTTGCAACGTCCATTCCTCACCCTGCTCTATCCATGTCTCCGAAGTGGCCACAACACCAAAGTCCCAGATACCTATCCATGCTGCAAGCTCACCCTACCTTATTTTGAATACTTCTGGCATTGAAGTAGACACACTTCAAACCAGTTTGCTGTCTGCCAGCACATTCCTGTGACCCTGAAATCCTGTCCCTGTCCTCCCTCCTCTTATCCTCCTGTGCACTGCAATTACACCTCAAGTTCCCATTCCCCTGTTGAGATACCCCACCTGAATAACACCAGCAAATTTCCCACCCAGAATATTAGTACCCCTCTGGTTCAAGTGAAGACCGTCCTGTTTGTACAGGTCCCACCTTCCCCAGAATAAGCCCCAATTATCCAAGTACCTGAAACCCTCCCTCTTGCACAATCCTTGCAGCCACGTGTTCAGCTGATATCTCTCCCTATTCCTTGCCTCGCTTTCATGTGGCACGGGTAACAAACCACAGATAACAACTCTGTTTGTTCTAGCTCTCAGCTTCCACCCTAGCTCCCTGAAATCTTGCCTTACATCCCTATCCCTCTTTCGACCTATGTCATTGGTACTGACATGGACCACGACTTGAGGCTGGTGACCCTCTCCCTTCAGGACCCCAAAGATACGATCCGAGACATCACGGACCCAGCCCTGGGAGGCAACACACCACTCGTGATCGTCATTTCTCACATTTCTAACTTCATGCATAAAGATGGGCTGAAGCTAGAGGTGCCTAATTTTGTAATGTGTTTTCCCAGAATAGCAAGGCTGGCATTTGTTGTTGATCCCTATTTCCCATGAATTAATTGGCTCTTGAGGCTGTTTCAGAGGGTAGTTTAGAGTCACCTACATTTCTGTGGAGACACATTTAATATGTCGTCCAGACAAGGTAAAGTCAGCAGATTGCCTTTACTGTAGGCACTTGTGAACAAGGTGAGTTTTTATGAAATTTGAAAATGGTTACATGGTCTAACTTTAATTTCAGACTTCATCCAGTTTAAATTTCATCACCTGCCATGATGTGAAGTCCCCATTTCCCTAGGTTACAGCCCAGTGGCTTTACCACTACACAACCATCACCTTTCCCAGTGCATGGGATGTGTCATAACTGAATGCATACACCCAAGTTACTTACATTACTGCTATTGTAAACTTAGACTGCATGGCTCTCACCTGATTTAGGGTTACATTCCACTGAAGGCAAGCAGGCAAGGCTGGGAGCTGTATTGTAAAAGGTTGTACTTCCTGTGACAGCAGAGGTAATGCTGCTGCGGCGCACAGCTGAGACCACCTTTATCTCTTTGTTGGTTTGCACTAGGAAATAGTAAGAAATAAGTCATGCATTCTTGCCATTGGTCACCTATAATCACGGATTTATTTCCATCACTAGTGCATCATCCATGAGATTAGCTGATTTAATTTGGCCATTGAGCCATTTGATCAGAGCTGAAAAGCTACAGAGGTTCCTTACAGCGTGCAAAGTAAAGGCAGCAGAAAGACCTAGATGTAGTTACGTTATGGATATCACAGTGTACTAGTAGGCGAGTTACTATGGCTGGATGAGGACAATGCAAGACAGATGAGTATGACATAGCAACACAGCAAAACTCCTGGCAGTAGTAGCTAGAAATAGCGACCTGGAAGGCAACCGATCCAATGATGTGTGATGTGATTTTTGAAAACTGAAAAACGCTTGTGTGCACCACTAAAAATTGTCTCCCATTTTTCTTGGGCTTTTAGTCCAACTTATGTATTTGCTGGTAATATTAGTATTCTGGATCAAAGAATTGTAGAATTTTACAGTCGAGAAGAGGACTTTCCTGTACCAGCATTTGCAAAGAGCTATCCAGTAAGCACCACTGTTGTGCTTTCTTCCCAGATTCTTTTACAAAATAGTTCTTTTTTTGCAAAAATTGATGCATTTCCTTTTTAAGCATGATCATGGACTCACTTGTAAAGGCATATCTAATTGAACATTCTATGTCCCAACTAGTGTCTTTTCAAAAATAAATTTTAACTTTATTTCCAGTTCTTTTTTCTGTTGATCCTAAATTTATATCCTCATTTTACCAACTCACTGACCACTAGAACTTATTTGTGATATCCAGTATTGGGTGCAAACTTTAATGAGTTGCTAATATGAATTTTACATTTCTTCAAACCAGGCCAAGATCAGTTGCTAATATTGAAAACATTGAAAGATATTTAATAGTTCGATAATAAATTACAGTATCATATGGTAAATTAATCAAAATCAGAAAATGTTAAATTGAAACAAGCTTCCAAAGCAATAATGCTTCAACGATCTGCAGATTCACATTTAAGCAATGAAGCAAGCAACCTTTCTATCACACAAGCACAAACAGACATACAAGTATATTTTAAAGAAGAATATATTTTATAGATCTTTTGCAAAAATTTATGTATTTCTTTTTTTAAACATTATATGGATTCACTTGCAAAGGGATGACTAGTGGGACATTATGTGTCACAATTAGTATCTCAGCAAAGATAAATTCTTGAAAAGTCTTCTACCTGATAGAAAACTGGAGCCATCTTGTTCAGGATTCAGCTTTCGCAGACAGAATGGACTATCATGGGATTCCTGTGGTGTCCCCAAATCTTCACTCAACAGCTCAGTGAGTCGTCGCCTCCGGCGAAAGTTTAAGCGGAACTGATATAGTAAGTTGCTGTCAAAGAAATGGTGACGATTGGAGACTGCAAAACAACAAACCATTGCTCAATCAAAACAGTCTGGTTACTTTAAATTCTTCCATTTCTATGTTTATACTATGTTTCACAATTGGAGATCCTAACACAGCATAGTACACATTGATCTTTCACCTCTTAAACCTGGATAACAATCCAATCCAGACGGGTGAAATAAAAGTCACATTGCAACAGTGTTTCTAAGGGTCACATCAGAAATGAACTTGTGTTTGAGTTCCCAGTAGATCCAAACTCAGAACAAAATTGCTCCCTGACACAAACTTGACAATCCAACTCATGGACAGTGCCTTACATGACCTCTAACGTATTTTGCCTGACCCACAAGTGTTTAGCATTGGCAAATATATTTTCATATTCCATATGTAAAAAATTCATATTTACATAATTCTTCTCACTGAATGGAGAAAAGACTAGAATTCTAAAAACAGGTACTATAAGATTGGGTGGGAGACCAAAACTTTAAAAATTACAAACCCAACCCCTACCCATCAACAAACATTGATTCCAGTTTTAATGATGTGGGTCCATTAAATTAAAGTGACTGTTAAATTTGGAATGATTTGTGGTACATACATGCACCCAGGGTCTGGTTTCTCCAGATTTCTTGACAAAAAAAAAGCACCTTATTACTTTGCCCTTCAACTGCGTTTTCACTTTCAAGCTAATATCAGAACATAAATTCTGCAAAAAAAAAAGTATTTTCCTTATGCAGGATCAGAAAGGGTTCTGATCACTTCAATATTTAATTTAAAGGATATATTTTATTGGCAGTTAGCGCTCAACCCTTAAATCTTTCTGTAAAAGAAACCAGGGAAGTTGGCAGCACCACACTTAACTATTATTAAACTAGTTTATCAAATATGTAATATTCTTGGCCCTTAGCCTTTAAATAATATGTCTAAACTTGTTATGACAGCATTTGCATATCTTAGAGAACTGAACACTTTCTCGATCAGGCATACAAACATTCAGAGTTGGCAGATTTTAACAGAAGGAGCAAGTAGTAGAGCCCAGAGGGTTTAGGGTGGGAGCAGCACTCGATGCAGCCAAAGCAGTTGAAAACTTCTGCTAAAGGACAGAATTTGATGAAGAGGTCCTGAAAGGAGGACCAGAAATGGCCATTACTTCCACAATCCATCACAGTTGTCAGGAAGGGCGGGCACAAAATACCTTTCCCTGCCATCATGTGACCCAACTGCAGGTCGGGGCCAGTAACAAAATGTCTGCCTCACTAAGCATCTAGTCTCTGCAGGCAGGTGGGAACAAGTTGGGAACAAGATATTTTACCTGCAAGGAGAAAGTGAGGATTGCAGATGCTGGAGATCAGAGTAGAGAGTGTGGCGTTGGAAAGACACAGCAGATCAGGCAGTGTCTGAGGAGGAGAATGGACGTTTCCAGCAAAAGGTGAAAGATTCCTGATGAAGGGCTTTTGCCCAAAACATGGATTCTCCTCGGACGCTGCCTGACCTACTGTGCTTTTCCTGCACCACACTCTCAACTATTTCACTTGCAAGTCTACTTAAGCATTATTTCTGGAAACACATCCTATACCCCTTTTTTATAGCTTTGACCAATTAAGCCCCATAAGTTCACCCTCTCCTCTACAGCAATCATCCTCTGACGCCCCCTCACTCCATACCCTCCACTACAGCAATCATCTTCTGGGACATCCATCACTCTCCAGCTCTAGCATCATGTCAACTTCCAAGCTTCCTCCAGGCCATCTGGGAATGGCAGGAGGTGCTGTTTTGAAGCGACAGCAATAGAAGATCATTCCTATTTAACAAGCCTGGACAGAGATCACTGAGAGGGTGAATATTCATAAGGTCCAGCACCACAAAAGGCTCAATGATTTCCTCTAATCTGCTGGCAACTTGGAATTGCAGAAATTACACGGGGGTTTTAAACAATGGAAATTTGCAAGTGAAGAGAGATGGCCAGCTGGAGAATGTTTGGTCACCCTCAGTAACAAATGGTACCAGAGGTCAGCCTGCGTGTTAGGTCTGCACTATAAGATGAGTGTATATGAGTTACAATATGGAATGGCAGTGCATGAGGAAAAGGGAAGTAGGTGTCTCTTGACAAGCCATTAAATCTCCACATTTTCATATAGTATTAGATGGCCTTCAAAGCTAAAGGGAGACCCAAGGGAAGAGGAAGAGTTCTAGAGTTAAATGTTTTGACACCAAGTGAGACTAACACCATGGAGACTGCAGGGGCACTATTCCATTGTAGGATGGCCAGGAGGCCAATTGAGAATGTCTCCAATCTGCTGATGAAATATTGACACCTTGTGTGGATGGTACTGAAGGCCACCCAAGCTTCAAGAGCAGATTTAGCACCAGCAATGCGAGTACATGACTTCCTCCAAAAAGTGGCTGGTGACTGCTAGGGAGAACTTAATTCTGGAACTAGGGATACTGCAGTTAGTGGAAATCTGAAAGAAAGAGAGAAAACGTTGGAAAATTCCACACCAAGAGCACGGTGTATAGTATAGCTCACCTTATTTAAGAATGGATGTAAATGCATTGAAAGCAATTCAAGGAAAGTTTACTAGGCACACCTGTAATGGGTATGTTGTCTGATGGGAAAAGGTTGGACAAGCTGGGCTTGCATCCACTAAAGTTTTGAAAAGTGAGAGGTGACTTGAATGAATCATGCAAGTTCCGAAGCAGTCTTGACAGGGTAGATATGAAGAGGGTGTTTCCTGTAATGGGAGAAACTAGAATGAGGGGTCACTGTTTAAAAATAAGGGGTTGCAGAGATGAGGTGAAATGGTTTCTCACAGGATTAACAGACTTCCAAATGTATTCCTTTGAAAGGCAGTGAAAGCAGAATCTTTGCACCCTTTTAGGGCTGAGATCAATAGGTTCATGATAAGCAAGGTTGTAAAAAGTCATCATGGGCTGTCAGCAATGTGCAGTGACCATAACCTTACTAAAAAGGTGGAAAGTGGCCAACTCCTGCTCCGAATTCATATGTTTGTATCTACCATACTTTTCATATCCACAAGGCCTGAATTGCAATGTCTGGCCCAGAAGTAGTGAAACATCTCCCCTTTCACTGCCCTTGTATTCAGGGATACATGAATGTGCCACTAAACACACAGTAGAAAGAGTGCCAGCCAGTTTCCTCGTTCAACTCTCACTACAATGTCAGGGTGAGCAGCTGCATCCTGACCCCTCTACCAGTAATCCCAGGGTCTTCAGTAGCCAGGGATAGGTAGATACTTCTGCATCTATGCACTAGACCCCCAGACCTTAAGACCTCAACCTACCAGAAGATGGCCACCAAGCTAATTGTACATAACCAAGGCATTACTTTCAGGAGTCTGCCTCAACCAAAGCTACTGTAAGAAATAAGTTAAGATGTTTTATCACTTCAGCATCTCTGAGACCTAACACAAATCCACAAAGTCAACAGTGTGATGAAGGCAGGAAAAGATATAAACACCTGAGGTACACACAACATTCACCATTAGAGCAGCTACAGTTGACCAACCACACAGAATGCATTATCCTTTGACGGACCACACACAGGGTTCCTTTAATCCCACTGTTATCACTCAGTTACAATAACCTGATTTCTAGCCAGTTAAACCCAATTTAGCACTCAGGTTAAAAGAAAGCGATATTGTGAGCCTGCAGCTGCAATACATTCACTTCCAGCATCCCTTTGTTACCTTCATGCTTCCTCCAATTGCTTTTCACCCACCCAATCTAACCTTGATCTTTCCCAAAATTATCTCTGAGCCTCAAACCATAACACAAGATGCAGATGCCAACATTCTGGAGTATCCCTGTCCTCAGTATCCCTCAGCCTCTTCTGAAAAACCATGATTTGCTCTCCTACTCTGCACCAAATTTTAGAGCCCCTTCCATACTGCAGACCTGCCAGGGTGTGGTATTGTTGGCTTCCTTGGACAAGAGAACCAGAACTCTCAAAAACAGTCCTGGACACCACTTGCCAGCCAAAGTATTGCACCATTCATAATTACTGGTCCTGACCATCACCATTCCCTGTCTCTATTTATTCCTTTCTATTAATCAACCATCCAGCCTCTCCTCTTCCTCTACCTTATGCCACTGCTTCAACAAAATTAAAACCTTAGCTCAGATCCAAAGGATGATCAACATCACTTGGTGTAGACACACTTAAGCTGTCAGGAAGTAGAAGCCAAGAGTTTCCCACGCAGTTGAATCAAAATATGACTTTATTTTGAAAAATTTCCCAACATGGGGAAACCAAAATTTTGAATCCTACCTAACTAAATATCTCATGTACTTTGATTCGCGTTTCCAGAGGCCCCATTATATTTAGCAGGTGGGAGGAAACATGTGTAAATACAAAGTTAAATGACGAAATTTATGAGTGGAGAGTAGATATAAAGCTGCTGGAGGACGTAGTGATGGGATGAAGTAAAAGCAGATTGTGAAAATGCAATGCTTAACCTTAACACACCAGAGCACAATAATTCAATAAAGACCTGTCAGGTCGATAGAAATGTGGGACTTAGTGAGGAACAGGATATAGGTGACTCCATATGTGATTATACTACACAAGTAATGTCCAGTAAAATGAAATGATAAGTCATGACCCCTAGGGTTTTCTCACCATGTTGAATAATTCCATGTTCAAGCTCTCTGCGGCACAATTCCACAGCTTCCTTCCTCGATGAAGCTTCCCCTTCTTTTATTAGCCAGTCAATGATTTCACAGCCCAACACTGCACGCTGGTACTTCAATCCATTTTCTTCTTGCAATTTCATAATTGCATCTTCAGAACTTATAAGCCTGTGAATCACAAGTCTAGGTTAGAGTGGTGCTGGAAAAGCACAGCAGGTTAGGCAGCATCCGAGGAGCAGGAAAATCGACGTTTCGAGCAAAAGCCCTTCATCAGGAGTGTGAATTACAATGCAACAATTGTGCAGAGGGGCAAAAAAAATCCTAAAATTGACATGGTTTAGAAGCTAGGATAGTCTAAATCATTCTCCAAATGACATCAACCTGTGCTAACCTGATAGAAGCCGTGTGTTCAATAAACACATGAGTTGTTGCTCTTCTGGCTGGGATTCAAGTAACACCAAGCCCAAAACACGTTGAGCAACCTCCTGCAATCTGAAAAGCGTGTACCCATCAAAAGAACACACATATCAGTCTGAGCTAGTTGCTATGGATTTGGAATTCTTGGAAGTTGAAGGAACACTATAAATCACCGTTCATGTAATAACAGACATCTCCAAACAAAAAAAATTGATTTATCAGGAACATTTGCAATGATTTTACAAGTCTGTGAGGTCCTGACTTTATTAGTAGACAGGTAAGATTTTTTTTAGATTAGATTACTTACAGTGTGGAAACAGGCCCCTCAGCCCAACAAGTCCACACCGCCCCACCGAAGCGCAACCCACCCATACTCCTACATCTACCCCTTACCTAACACTACGGGCAATTTAGCATGGCCAATTCACCTGACCTGCACATCTTTGTGACTGTGGGAGGAAACCGGAGCACCCGGAGGAAACCCACGCAGACACTGGGAGAATGTGCAAACTCCACACAGTCAGTCGCTGAGACGGGAATTGAACCCAGGTCTCTGGTGTTGTGAGGCAGCAGTGCTAACCACTGTGCCACCGTGCCACACAATATAATACCACACAGGACAATGTTATTCAACCTATTGTACCTCTGGCAGATTTTAGTAGAGCTTCCCAATCAATCCCATGCTCTTTCCCATAACACTCTGCATGTTTTCTTCAAGTATTTATCAACTCGTTTTTGAATGTTACCACTGATTTCAATTTCATCACACTTGCTAGCATCACAACAAATTGCGAAGTGAAACATATTCCACATTACCTTTGGTTCTTTTACCAATTTGCTTTACCTCTTCCATTTACCAGCTCTCCTGCAACCAGAAACAGTATCCCCTTCTTTGTTTTAGCAAATAAGTTTATGACTTTTAAAACTGCAAATTAACTCTTAACCTTCATTGCGCAAACAACACTTTTCAAATCTCTCCACATAACTGAAATCCTTAATCTCTGGTAAATCTCTTCTGTGCCACTGCCAGGTGCTTAACGCATTCCTAAAGTCTGTTGCCCAGATTTGAACACAATACTCCACCAGAAGACTATTAAGTATCGGTTGCCTTGCTTTTATAATCTATTCTTCTACCCACAAAACCAAACTTTCATGGTCTTTTTCAGTTGTCTCAATGTATTCAACCATCTGCAAAGATTTGTAAATATATCTCTCTCAAATCACTTCATTCTCGTGCTCCCTTTAAAATTGTACCATATAGTTTATATTGCATTTCTTAATTCTTCTAAACAAAATGAATTATTGCTCACACTCCTGTCATTAATTTCATTAATTTACAATGTCTACCAATTTCATCAATCTATGTCCTCCCACAGTTCTTTCCTATCTTCTTCATTGTTCACTACATTATTAATTTGTATCTTTTTCAAATTTTGCAATTATGTTCTGTATTCTCAGTCCAAGTTATTAATAAATATTAAAAAGAACACTGGCCCTACCAATCCCCGAGAACATTACTGTATACCTCTCTGCAGTCTTGAAAAGACGTATTCATCCAAGCTCTCTCCTTTCTCTACCTTAGCCAATGCAGCCATTATCCCTGTAATGCTATGGACTATAATTGTGCTAGCAAGTCAAAGTACTTTAAACACCTTTTGAAAGTATGAACTCCACTAAGCTCATCAACCCTTTCCACTATTTATTCAAAGAGCATGATCAAGGTCGTCAAGCACAACTAGACTTTAACAAATCCACACTGACTTTCATTTATTAACTAATACTCTTCCAAATACCAATTAATTTTGTCCCCAATTTTAGACATCAAAAAGATGGTGAAGGAGAGATAGTGGTGTCATGGTAATGTCAATGGACTAGTATTTCAGAGTCCTTGGTTTAGGCTTTAGGCCATAGGTTCAAATCCCACCCCAGAAATAGATGGAATTTAAATTTAACTAAAAATTCTAGATGAGAATGCTAGCCTTGGTAATGGTGACCAGACAAAAAATTTATTCCGCTCACTTATATCCATTAGGGAAGGAAATCTGTACTCTTTATTTGGTCTGGCCTTACACGTGCCTCCAGACCCACAGCAATGTAGTTGACTAGTAAGTGCCCTCTGCAATGTCTGAACAAGCCAACACAAGGGCAATTAGGGACAGGGAACAATTGCTGGCACTGTCAATGACACTCACATCCCTCAAAAGAATAAGGTAAATTTTCCCAAGCCAAACACTAGATTATATTTTCTGATTTCATCCTGTTCTCATTTTTACATAAAGGATGTAACATTTTCAATTCTCCAATACTCTGGCATCACTCCAAAATACTGTAAGATGTGGTCAGACGCTCAACAATTTCCACACTTAATATTCCCTCCGAATCCTAGGATGCATCACATTTGACTGACAGTTTTTCTACTTTGAGGACTGTCCACCATTTAATGTTTGTCTCCATACCATCTAATATCTCTACCACCTTGTCTTTCATGGAGTCATTGACAGAATTCCCTTTCTTCATGAAGATATACAAAGCATTTGTGCTGTGCCTCAGCCACATACACTACCTTCACAAGATCTCCTTTTTGGTCTCTAATTGGCCTCACCCTTCCATTTATTATTTATGTGCTTATAAAAGCATTTTGGGTTTCCTTTCACATTAGCCAATCTACTTTCAAACACTCTCCAAAGTCCTTCACATTCTCTTCCTTTAAAATCTCCTTGGCACTTTTGATTTTCAGTTTCATTCTCAACTGTAACATTGGTCTTGCAATTGTCATAAGCCCTATTTTTTGCCTAATTTTTCTGCATTTTTGGCTATCTATGTAGCTTGGGTTTCGCATGCCCATTATTTTCCCCTATTCAAGAAAGAACTTGCAGATATACAGCATTTTTAACAAACTCCGGATGCCCTAAAGCAATTTATAGCCAATGAAGTAACACTAAGCATAGTCATTGTAGGAAAATGCAATAACCAAATTGTACACTGCAACAAGATACTGACTAGATGATCTGTTTTAGTAATTTGGGTGGGGGATAAATATTGGCAATAGAACTCGTGGGTTCCTCAGTTTTTCTGGAAGAGCATGATGGGATCTTTTTCAAGTAGCAAGGGGTCAAATAGCGCCTTGAACATTGTCACTCAAAAGCTAGTGCAGCACTGACTCCAGTACTGTATTGAGGTGTGATGTCAACCCATTTTCTTCTGATTAAAAAGGTAAGCATAATATTCTTGAGTCAAGGTTGACACCTTAAGGGAGCCCTTTTTCTTTTATATTTTAATTCTGATAGTTTTCTATCAAAAACATTCCTTTTGTAAGTGCTAATGGACTTCAATGAAAGTACTTCTACAACTTTAAGTTTTAATTTCAGATTTCCAGTATTAGTTTCTTTTCAATTGATATTAAAATATTGTTTAAAAATTTTTGACCCGCACAGCAAATAGTACACATGAGAATGCTTAGAGTTGAAGAAACTTAGTTAGAGACAAAAAAAAACTCCAGATGCTGGAATCCAAGGTAGACAAGCAGGAGGCTGGAAGAACACAGCAAGCCAGACAGCATCAGGAGCCTTGCTGAAGTAGTCCTCACTCTTAATAACCTTTCCTTCAACTGTTCCCATTTCCTCCAAATCCAGGGGGTGGCCATCCCTACACCGAGCCAACTCTTCCGCCGGTATATCGATGACTGTGTTGGTGCAGCATCCTGCACACAGGCTGAACTGGAGCAGTTCATCAACTTCACCCACAACTTCCACTCCACCCTCAAATTCACTCGGGCCATCTCGGACACATCCCTCCCCTTTCTTGACCTCTCTATTGCCATCTCTGGCCATAGTCTCCAGCTGGACACTTACTACAAACCTACAGACTCCCATAACTATCTGGACTACACCTCTTCCCATGCAGTGTCCTGCAAGAACTGCATCCTGTTTTCCCCAATTCCTCCGCTTCCACCATATCTGCTCTGACAAGGAGACATTCCACTCTCAAACATCCTAGATATCCACCTATTTTGAACATCCATATAGCCCTTCACCATACCTCCTCCATTCCCCACTGCACTGCTCTAACCACCCCCCCCGCACTAAACACAATAAAAACAGGGCTCCCCTTATCCTCACCTATCACCCCACCAGTCTCCATATCCAACATATTTTCCTTAAATACTTTCGCCAACTCCAATTAGACCCCACCACCAAGAATATCGTCCCTTCCCCATCCCTCTCTACCTTCCACAAGGACCATTCCCTTCTCAAATTCTTGGTTTGCTCCACTCTCCCCTCCATATTCTCCTAATCCCCAGGTACCTTCCCCTGCAACTGCAAAAGATGCAAAACCTGATGGCACACCAACCCCACCTCACCTCCATTCAGGGCCCCATACAGACCTTCCAGGTGAGACAGAGGTTCACCTGTCTCTCCTCCAACCTAGTTTATTGTATCTGGTGCTCCCAATGTTGTCTTCTCTACATCAGTAAGACCAAATATAAACTTAGGATACATTTCGCCGAGCATCTCAGCCGGGCCCGCAGGGGTTGACTTGACCTCCCAGTCACCATAGAGTCATAGAGGTGTACAGCATGGAAACAGACCCTTCGGCCCAACCCACCCATGCCGACCAGATATCCCAACCCAATCTAGTCCCACCTGCCAGCACCTGGCCCATATCCTTCCAAACCCTTCCTATTCATATACCCATCCAAATGCCTCATAAATGTTGCAATTGTACCAGCTTCCACGACATCCTCTGGCAGCTCATTCCATACACGTACCACCCTCTGAGTGAAAATGTTGCCCCTTAGGTCTCTTCTATATCTTTCCCCTCTCACCCTAAACCTATGCCCTCTAGTTCTGGATGCCCCACCCCAGGAAAAGACTTTGTCTACTTAGCCTATCCATGCCTCTCATAATTTTGTTAACCTCCAAAAGGTCACCCCTCAGCCTCCGATGCTCCAGGGAAAACAGCCCCAGTCTGTTCAGCCTCTCCCTGTAGCTCAGATCCTCCAACCCTGGCAACATCCTTGTAAATCTTTTCTGAACCCTTTCAAGTTTCACAACATCTTTCCGATAGGAAGGAGACTAGAATTGCACATAATATTCCAACAGTGGCCTAACCAATGTCCTGTACAGCTGCAACATGACCTCCCAACCACCCAGATTAATTTCCCTTCCCACTCCCTCTCCGACATGACCATCCTTGGCCTCTTTCATTGCCACAGCGAATTAGAGCACAAATTCCTGCTTGGGCAGCCCATGCTCAGAGGACTCAACATTGAGTTCTCAGATTTCAATTAAACATGCCTTCCCATCCTTCAACTCCATTCCCAGCCCCTTCCCCTCTCTTCCATTCCTCTGATCGATCCTTCCTTCCAGCTACCAACTGGATTCATTCCTCCCAACAATCAACCAGGTCGTACCCTCTACCTGTGCTCACCTATCCCAGTCTCACCATTTCAGATCATGACCAGAAATTAGTGAACTCAAAGTTGAGCCCTGAAGTCTATAAACTGCCTAGGTGGATTTTGAGGTGCTGCTCCTCCAGCCTACATTGGGCTTCACTTGAACACTGCAGCAGGCCCCATGACAGAAATGCTTGTACAAAAGCCCAAGGTGTATTGAAATGACAAGCAACCAGAAGTCAAGGAGATTTTTCAGACAAAGCGGAGATGTTTTGCAAAGCGGCAATCCAGTGAGTGTTTGGTGTCACCAAAGTAAAGGGCTATAAACAGCAAATAGAGTAGACTGCTTCAAAGACATGAAAGGTGTGTTTGGAGCCTTGGGCAGTGCGGAAGGAAATGATGATTGGGCAAGTGTTGCACCTTCTGTGATTGCTGTCATGGGGAGAGGGTCAGGGATTGTCAGTCATGATAGAAGAGCAAACAAGGACATTATGGGGGGACCGATCCTTGAAAAATGTTGACAAGGGAAAGGAGGGACTGTGTGCTTGGAGGTGGTATCCTGCTGGAGGTGATGGAACCTATCATTATTCTGGGAGGGAGGACAAGGTGTGAGGGCTGATGTGTGGGAAATAGGATGGAGAAGGCTGAGGACCTATCGGCCACAGTTGTTGGGCGGAGGGAATCAGCTGATGAAAGAGAAAGGAGAACTGACTCTATATGAGAAAATGCCCGAGGCATGAATAGATATTTTGTGTCAGTCTTCACAGTGGAGAAAACGAATAACATGCCAGTAATTGACAAAGACAAAGGTAAGTGAGGACCTAGAAACAATCATTATCATGAAAGAGGTAGTGTTGGAGAAGCTAACAGACCTAAGGGTAGACAGGTCTTCTGGCCCTGATGGAATGCATTGCAGGTACTAACAGAGATGGCAGTAGAACTAGCAAATGCACTTGTGGTAATTTTCCAAAATTCATCTGGGGTAGTTCCAGCAGATTGGAAAACAGTAATGTAATGCAATTGTTTAAAAAGGGAGGTAGACAAAAGAGGGGAATTATAGTTAGCTTAACTTCTGTAGAGGGGGAAATGCTTAAGCTATTTCTTCCTTGATAATAGACTAGGCATCCAGGTAGAAATTGTCCTGTTGGGCAGATGCAGCATAGGTTCATGAAGGGCAGGTCATGCTTAACTAATCTTTTGGAATTCTATGAAGACATTATGAACACATTGGACAACGGGGACCCAGTAGACGTGATGTATCTAGATTTCCAAAAGGTATTCGACAAGGTGCCGCAGAAAAAGCTGCTGCATAAGATAAAGATGTATGGCCTTATGGGTAATGTATTAGCATGGATAGAGGATTGATTAGCTAACAAAAAGCAAAGAGTGAGGATAAAGGAGTGCTATTCTGATTGGCAATCAGTGACGCGTGTTGTGCCTCACGGATCAGTGTTGGGACTGCAATTATTCACAATTTACACAGATGATTTGGACTTGGGGACGATGTGTAGTGTGTCAAAGTTTGCGGATGACACTAAGAAGAGTGGTAGAGCAAAGTGTGCAGAGTACTGTGAAGCTTTGCAAAGGGACGTAGATAGTTTAAGTGAGTGGGCAAAGATCTAGCAGATGGACTGCAATGTTAATAAATCTGAAGTCATCCATTTTGGTAGGAGTAACAGGAAAAAGGACTATTACTTGAATGGTAAAAAAAACTGCGGCACGCTGCTGTGAAGAAGTACCCGGCTGTCCTTGTGCATGAATCACAGAAGGTTGGTCCAGAAGTGCAACAAGTTGAGGGGATTGGTTTATGAGGAGAGACTGAGTAGACTGAGATTATATTCATTGAAATTTAGAAGAATGAGGGAGGATCTTATAGAAACGTACACAATTACGAAAGGAAAAGATAAGATGGAAGTAAAGAGGATGTTTCCACTGGTGGGTGAAACTAGGACAAGAGGGCATGGCCTCAAAATTAAGGGGAGCAGATTTGGGACTGAACCGAGAAGGAACTTCTTCACCCAGAGGGTTATGAATCTATGGAATGCCCCACCCAGTGAAGTGGTTGAGGCTTCCTCAGTAAACGTTTTTACAGTTAAGATAAATAATGTTTTGAACAGTAAAGAAATTAAGGATTATGGTGAGAGGGCGGGTAAGTGGAGCTGAGGCCATGAAAAGATCAGCCAAGACCTTATTGAATAACGGAGCAGGCTCGAAGGTCCAGATGGCCTACTCCTGCTCCTAGTTCTTATATTCTTATGTTAAAGGCACCACTGTGGAAGGTAGCATCATTGGAACAAATGCAATGGAGAAGCTGGGACAAGGGAATGGACTCATTGGATCTGAAATGTTAATACTGTTTTTCTCTCTCCACAGATGCTGCCAGGCTTGCTGAATTTCTCCAGTAATTTAATTTCAGATCTCCAGCATCTGCTTTTATTCACATTCAGCCTCTACTGTACAAAACCACTGTAACTGTAAAGTTCATTGACTTGATATATAAGAACTCACTTTTCATATAGACTTTGACCCCTCATGAACACCTTCACTTCCTTACTTAATGGGAATGTCCCATCATCTTTTCGGAATCTGTACAGAAGTTTTGCATCCTTGAAATCTGAATGTCCATCACAAACTAAAATGAAAAAAAAAGTATTTATGAATTTTGTTTTCTAAAAGGTGCACTTCCATAATGTTAAAGACTGAATAAGTTTGTTTTGAGCAAGTATGAAAATGCACGATAGTTTGGACAATGCAGTAAACCATTAACCATCCAGTAAACTTATTGCACTGTTGGCACTTAAGAGGTTGCCTGCAACTACTGGCAAAAGATTACTTTTTCCTAACAAAAGCTTTTTTGCACCTTTCTTTCACAAATAAAGTTTCTACCATCCAACAGACACTCGGTTAAAAACTGGACGACGACAATTAGTGAACAATGAGCAACTCAAGATTACCTCCGAACTGATCAAATTCTACAGACATGTAAACCTCACGCTGTTTGCTCACTCTATGTAGCTGAGTGGTTACACACTCAGCAGGGAGTCCAGGTTCATTCAAAGTTAACGCCACTTAAAGCTCATTTGTAACCAGCCTGCTCCTCTCAAAGGGAAGTTGCATTTGGTCAGCAGTGAGTACTGAAAATGAATGACACAGACTTTGTGAGGAGGAAAAAAGTATGATAAATGGTACAGAGAGAGAGAGAGAGAGAAGAGAGCTCAGGGATAAGCACTGCAAGGGAATGTCAGCAAATAACCATGGAAACCAATGCTACGAATTTAGCCATGAGGAGCTGGCTGCAGTGCTGAATGATGCTCAAGAGCATTGAATCTACTTTTAAATGTCAACAGATAGTAGGGACGGAACATGCACATGGTGAATAATTGGATATGAGTGAGTTGCAGCAAGGAAATTGTTGTCATTTCCATGGTAGTAATCACAAACCTTGTTGTGATGCAGAATCTGGGGGCTGATATCTCAGCTTCCATTACAGAGACCATCCAACCATTTAGAAGTTTAGATTCAGGTCATGAGATTCATGCTTGGTGCTATGCAGACTGAGACGCTTTTAATCATGACATGGACACTAGGACTTGGGTCTCAAAGCAGTCTAGCAACCTTTGCTCCAAATTACAATGATTCCTGATGCACTAGGAAGCAGTAGCACTTATGTTGCATGCAACTTCTCACCACAAGATGCTCACGCTTTGTAACGCCATTTGAACACAGACTGCTGTTTTCCATATTACACAAACGGTATGGTTCAAAGCCAGAAGCTCTAAGTCCAGAGCTGCTCAAAGGCATCTTGTAAGTCTACCTGCAGTTTTCTTCATTGAATTTCAGCAGCCTTCCACTTGCCACATTCGAGCACTAGGACAAGCAAATACACTCATAATATGCAATAAACTCATCATGAGGACATACGTTTGCAGGCAGAGATAATTTCTAATACAAGGCTTTTTAATGTGTTGCAAAAAGGCACACAGAAGCTCGATTTATATTGGGAATATTTTCACACTTGAAATTCTATACTGTTTTGGATGGATCACAGGTAATGGTGATGTAATGATATTATTGCACCTAGTAATGCAGAGGCCCAGTCTGTTGTTCTGGCCATGGACGCAAATCTCCACCATGATATCTAGTGAAATTTAAATTAAATTAACTACAGTCTCTGTAATAGTGACCATGAAACCATCATCAATTGCTGGTTTCAAAAAAAAAGTCTGATTTACTGATTATTCTGCTTGTTTCACCATTTTACGCTTCTGGTGCTTGGATTGGAAATAACATGATTTACCAAAAAAAGGTCAAGAATTTAGACATGAGAAAGCTAATGTGACAAAAATAGACAATTCATGAATGTATATTCCAAACATTTCCAAGGTCATCATCAGGCTTCTAATCATGTGATTATTGGATAGATACTCTCCACATCAAATAAATTTATAAAGTGAGAGTATGCATTCAGACCCAAAACTAAATCAAAAACAGCGTTAGAGGTTTGAGCAATAGGGAGAGGCTGAATAGACTGGGGCTGTTTTCCCTGGAGTGTCGGAGTCTGAGGAGTGACATTATAGAGGTTTAGAAATCATGAGGGGCATTGATGGGGTAAATAAACAAGATCTTTTCCCTGGGGTGGGTGAGTCCAGAACTAGAGGGCATAGGTTTAGGGTGAGAGGGGAAAGATTTAAAAGGAACCTGAGGGGCAACTTTTTCAAGCAAAGAGTGGTGTGTGTATGGAATGTGCTGCCAGAGGAAGTGGTGCAGGCTGGTACAATTACAACATTTAAAAGGCATCTGGATGGGTATTTGAATAGGAAGGGTTTAGAGCGATATGGGCCAAGTGCTGGCAAATGGGACTTGATTAATTTAGGATATCTGGTCGGCATGGATGAGTTGAACTGAAGGGTCTGTTTCCTACTGTAAATCTCTATGACTCTAATTAAGGGATGCAATAAGCTCTCAGTCATGCATCTATGTCTCCTCTTAAATTTCAGCTGAATATACATCATTTTGGTTTCATTCTGTACACTTCAATCTTAATCAAATGTTATGGTATAATGAATCAATTCACTTTGATTTCTGTGATGTCAGTAGCTTGGGGAGCACTTTGAAGCAGCAACTGGGAATATGCATGTGAGAGAGTTGAACAATTCAGTTCCATTAAGCAGTCTTGAATATACATGGATATTGTAATAAAATGATTAGGTATTGAATTAATTTCTTCTTATTACTTTTTAGAGGAATCGTTAACCCTCTATTCGCACCTTAGAATCCCAGAGGTAACTTAGTATTACCCCTGTGATTCTAGTATAAATGGAATCAAAAAGGATGATACTCCTGTGATATTCCAGTAAGTCAGTGAACTAGCTTTTACAGTTAGTGATGCATTACTGATGGAAGTACAGTTAGTACCTTGTGTTCACTGTGGGATTGGGGTGTCAGGCAGAAAGACAGGAATCCTAGATTGTTGTCAGCATTTACTGATCAGAAAAGGCTTTTACTTCTGATCACTAGCTAGTGATCCATCCTGGAAAATCAGCTTTGAATATACTGACGATAGCTTTACCCCAGCTCAGATGTGATCTCACAAACTATTGGCATCACAGAAATACATCTTCATGGAAATAAAACTTGTAAAGAAACACAAAAAGGCTATTGTGATCAATTATATTTCATTGTAATAATTTACCTTTTCAAAGCGACTATGACTTTAATCTTGATTGCATTTATTCCAAACATTGTGAATAAATGTATAATGTTTAACATAATTGGTTAGCAAAATTCATTTGGCAAAGGTTTGCAACAAGACTAAAATGCTTTTCATTATTTAACAGATAGCTATAATTCTATTTTTAAAATTATAAATAATGAATGCAGGTGAAAATATATATCCATTTTTCTCCCCCACATCAGACACAGTAGTAAGTTAAGTCTTGAAAGCTGAAGAATAAATGACAAATTGTGGCATTATTTGTTAGGAAAGCCTAGTTGTAACAGAAGTATTATTGGATCTATTTGGCAGGATTGTAGGACAATAAAAGATGTTTTGCAAACTATCAGTGTAGGGGCAAGATAGTAAAAGACATGAGTGCCAAGCCTTATATATGAACCTTTGAGTTAAGAACAGGAAGAGGCCATTTAGTCATTTGATAAAATCATGGGTGATCTGATCATGGCCTCAACTACACTTTCTTCCTTCAGTAATCTTCAGCAGAAGTCCTGTGGATTTCAACTGTCTTCCCATTGAATAAAGAAAGGCTTGCATTAATATGGCAACTTTTGTAACATTGGCTGTAGGAAAGGTTTGAGACTCCCATTTAAGAATTGTTACTGATATGTAGAGAATTTTGATATCGGGGTCAAGTTTATAAACTATGGGCAACAAAAGGCAAAGAAATATAGAAGGAACCAAATTTACTAAAAGGGTATGAAGTTTATAAAATAGATTACTGGCATGGATGGTGAAGCAAGAAACCTAAAATTGTTTCAAACAGGAGCCAAGTAGGTCTTGGCAATAAATGGGATTCAGGTTATTAGAAATAAATAGAGCTTGTCCTGTTGGCCCGTTACTATCTTACCATATTAATATCTCCTAGCATTTTACATGAATAACTACATACACAAAAGGTCGCATTTTTTCATGATGCTGCTGTACCATTATACAAATTTATAATAGATTATATATTATATAAAATAGATTATTTTAAATCCTTGACCATTTGGTCCACAGTTTTTCACTGTTCCTTCCAATGATGAGGATTCAGAAGCATATCACATGACTTAATTAATGACATTCAACCCAAATCATTCATCTTTCATTATACATATCAGACTTAATGATACAGCTGAGAAGGGATTTAGTCATTTTTCATTAGAGCATTAGAGACATGTGGTGTAAATAGCCTGTGACAGTAACATACCATGATGAATGATGTTATGATCCATTAACTTTTGCATTAGTTTTATGGCTGTTTCCCTGTCAGGTGCTTCTTTATGGTCTATCAACCAATCAATTAGCTCTTTAGCAACAAAGCAGTTTGGATAGGTTCGTAGATTATAGCGACGATCTTTGATTAATTTTCCATCATGCAGTCGAAGTCTGATAAATAAAACAAAGCTATATTATACTTTTCACAAACAAAAAAATTCCTTCGTTAAACAACAAACATTTGAACAGCTTGGTTTTCAACTGCCAATCAAATTCTGATCAACATTTCTAATTCAAACTCAAGTCAATTGTGGTCCGCCAGAATGTAGCAGGTCAAATTTATCATAAATATTTTCATGAACTTTTTAAGTATCATTGAAAAACAAACAAAATAAGCTGCTTGGATCAATTTGTTTAAAAAAATCAGAGTAAAATATACTTTCAAACATGTGACAATTCTCAAAATCAGCTTCAAAACAGTCAAGGCAAACCTATAAGTGGAAAGCTTCAATATTTTGTTATACTGTCAACTTTTGTAAAGCTTTATTGACACAGTGAAAACTAAAGGTCTAATGGCTTGGAAAAGTTAATGAAATAGATTTTTTCCAATACATTGCAGTTTAAAGTGCAAAGTTCACCAAAAATGAAGTGTGCTGATTGTACATAATATCTGTGGTCCACTTATCATAATTATGGATAGCTCTGAGTGTGGACATGGATATGTCCAGGGAGCAAGTAAATGGGAAAAAAAATGTAAGTGAAGCAAATTTACAGTGGGCAATTAAGGAGGTGGTAGATTACACAATAGCCTTCTAGCATCTTCAGAAAAAAACGACTCAAAATATTTTTTCATCTACAAGGCAAAACTGGAAGGAGAAAGGATTAAGAAGTGACAGGCAAAAATGAAGGAAAGGCAAACTGAGCAGGATTGCACTAATTTATACACAAGTGAAAAAGCAGCTTAGCATGTAATTCCCTGCCTGATGACAAGTTTTAAGTCAAAATATTTACATATGTTTATTTCACAAACTTATAATCTGCAAATATGATACAGGCTTCAACTGCTTTGCTTAAAAAAAATCATGCCTTTAATTTGGATCGCCAATCATTGTGAAATACCAGAAAATAAACTAATCAACCAATGGATAACAAAATTCTGATGAAGGGTGTTGATCCAAAACTGTAACTTTCTCTTTCTCTACACAAAGGCACCCATTGTTTATTTCTAGCTTTCTCTGTGTTCACTGTCAACAATGTAAGAGATCATGGACAGAAATGTCTCTACAGGTTGTTCAAGTAACTGGTCAGAATAGAATTGCATAATCGGGCTTATCGGAGTACAGAGAAAATAATGATATTTTACACAATAATAATGAAATTGGAACTGAGGTCTACCCATTGTACACGAGCAATCTATTGCACAATGTATACTTTATCTGGATTTGAATTATTTTGCACATTTTAGACCTATTTGATTCTAATGTAGTCCTAGCCTCGGAAACAGGGCCGAAAAACTATATAACAAAGAACTAGGGAAGTTGCAGAAATGGCCAGAGTTTCATGAGCCAAAAAGGTTAGGATGAAAATCAAGTGTAACCTGCACTAAAAGAATAAAAAGTTAAGCAACCAAAAATAAATCAGCTGATGAAGATGATGTAAATAGGAAATTGAAAAGATTTAAAAGACAGTATGACATATAATAGCTGTTTGCATCAAGGAAAATGACAGGGAATCTATCAAAGGAAAGGTTAGAGCACTGAACAAAGCAATCTGACAGTTCTTTTGTTCTTTCATTCTGCAGCATGTAATTTGTTTTGCTTGTCTTTATAAAAAAAAGGTGAACAAAAGATGGCAGCAATAAAGGAGGATACAGACGAATAAAATGAATTTTCAAAAAATAACAAAATGGTGTTAAAGGGTCAATGAGACTTAAGGTTAATAAGTTACTTAGCCTGAATAGTCTACACTCCAAAATAGTAAAGGTTAGTCATTAAACATAGCAGGAATGCTAACAATTATTACACTAGGTTATTTGGAAAAAGTGCTGTACCAAAGAGAGTGGAGACTAAATCAAATGTTATTCTTTTCAATCAAGGAGAAAGGAATAAGCCAAATATCTATGGACTGGTTAAACCGTTACTATCAGTAGGGAAACCTCCAGCTATGACAAGGATAATATGAGTGTATGCCCAGAAAGGTGTAGATTCATAATAGACAGTTAAATAGATTTAATAAGCACAAATCATGCCTGGTGACGATTTTTCTTCAGGAACATTACTGAGCTGATAAATAGATTGAATGGAAGGGAAGTAGTGTGCAAAACCTTGCTAAGCACAGATGGTGAAGAGATATTTGAAAAACAAATTCAGGAAAATTTGAAGCTGCTGAGTGTTGTCACTCCTTTTGTGTTTTAGTATAAACTTGGGCAAATGTGAGAGATGCAGTAGCAATATGGTGCCAGTCATATAGCATTGGTGGCTGTAATGAAGTGATAAACATTAATTGAGCATAAAATTGAGCATTGATGGAGATCTCTGGCATGCAACCTCCTGTGTGACAGTACTCTGTAGTGGCAACCTTATAATGCCAACTCACATTTATAGAAGCATAAACCATTGAGAAGGTAGTGGTATAAGCTGACAGTGTGCAGAAGATCATTCATCCTACTGCAACACTGGAGCTAGGTTCTCTGCCTCCAACAGGCACTGTGACCTCTACAACAATCTCTATCCAGGTTGCCTTCACAGTTGGATAGTCACTTCTTGCAATCCCTAGAGAAAAGAACTTCCCTTCTGTTCAGGGGAATCATTAGGGAGGTATCACTAAAGCATGATGCAGTTTTCTCACCTAGTCTCTGACATCTCCAGGCTAGGCGGGGGTGGTGAGTATAGGTTAAGTGATGTTTCTGAGTTGCTTAAAATGAAGTGCTGTCCAGGTGCCTTTAAAACATGCTTCCTAGCAGCTGAAACCTGGAAGGTCCCAGCAGGGGACAACTTCCTGTCCAACTGCCCATAAAATTTGATGTTTTGGCCAGGCATGCATAATTGCATATGCAGTGATTTGAAAGAAATGAAATTGGATGTAAAAATGGACTTCCATTTGAGGCAAGGTAGGTTTACTGCACAATTTTACACTTCAGTTCAAAAAAAAGAAAATCCAATCTGCTGTAATTCTTAGAAAACTGTAAAATACTGTAAAAATGATGTAATTAGAACCTCCTGTCAATGGGAGTGCTGTAGTGCCTGAAATTAATGCTTAACACCCCAGCCTGCTCTACAGAGGAACCTGTACATAGCGACCAACTCTACATCTCTGTGTCCCAGATGTTAATGTTTAACTACAATGATATTAAATCAATGTATTATTCACAATGATGGAACGTAATACTTTAAAAAGGGTAAAGAATTGCAATCCTAATCCACTAACCTTTCCTTCAATATTGGACTAAATTTGGACTCAAATTCACAGAAATAATGGTGAAGAAAGAAAAAAATAAACTGAACTGATGTTGGACACAGATATTAAGGATATTAAAATTTGCAGACAATACTAAACTACAGAGAATGGCAAAGTGTGAAATAGAATGTACAGTAGAACAATGGCATGGATGGTGAGGGAGATGTCTAGATACATGACGTGCTGTCCAATGTAGTTTGGAAAAAGAGCAACATTGGAAATATGATAAATGACAGAATTCTTAATGAAGTAGAAATATCATCAAAATCTGAATTACACCTGTGAAGAGCCAAAGAAATTGAAATTAGATTGTAAATTTTATGTATAAAGGTATTACAAAGCAAAAATTGAGTAATTTACATGATTTGGACACAGTTTTAAGTACTGTTTAGCTCTGCATACTCAGATCTAAATGGGCTATTCCAAGTTATAACAGATATAGTTAAAGTTTGAAAAACTAAGACTATATTCAGTGAGCGCCAATGGGAATCTAAAATTTGGAAAAACATTGAGAGGATAACGAATAAAGGATTATTTCCACAGATCAGTGATCAGTAAAAACAAATTGTCAATGAGAATGAGAAATATGGGTGTGGGGGTGATATGAGGGATCTTTGTCCCTAAACAAAAGGTTGATTAGAGTACAGAATACAATGACGCATATATTAAAGTCAAATCAACCTCAACACTTAAAGGAGTCTTAAATAAACACAAAGAAAAAAATAAAGTTGAGAACAAAAAGTAGGAAAATGCAGTTACAATAGCTTGAATTTGAAGATAGCACTTGCACAAACAAATTGAACCAAATTACTTCCTTCAGTCTTGAAACTGGTATAACTGCTCATGTTATTGTATTTCCTTATGAATAAACAGAGCCTTCACTGAACTGACTAAATTAAACCATTCTTTTCATTGCAATGTTAAGAAAATTTCAAATGTGTCAACACATCTATATCATTGTTATTTTCACTGGATAAAATAAAGATTGGAACCTACTGCTTTTGTTTACTCATGTCTGGCCAATAACATATACCATTCCACAATGCTTTGTTTAACTACAGCAGATTGACAAGATTCATTACAACTTTCTTAATGCAACTAGAGCATCAGATGCAGCTTTGCCAGGGGCATCCAGACACAATGAAAGTAACACAATTCCATCCAGCATAAAGTTCATAGTTGCCTTTCACCTTTTCTAGTCTGTGCAATGACCTGTGCCAGAAATTAGTATTCTTGAATGTTTCAGATTCTTACATGGTATTTACTTTAAATATTGCTCAGTACAATCTGTGAGAAATGTTTTGGTTACAGATACTGTGTTAGTCTTACAACTTTCCCCTGTAAATCCTAATGAATCAGCAGTCATGAAAATTGTATCTCCTTTGACTTCCTACATTAGTCTAACCTTTAGATAATTTTATTGATGGGCTCATTCTACAAAATAAAAACTGCTATGCCCATGAAAAGCAAACAAATCAGTATGGCTGTTTCAATGAGAAACAAGTGAAGTTCTTCTAAAAATTATGTGGTTAAGTTTGAAAGACTGTCTTATTGTTGTGATATGTTCTAGCAGTGAGCATCAGTTATAGAATAGGTGATTCAACATTGTGGATGTGAATGGGAAATTGGGGGACAGTCAGCAAAACTCAGTCCAGATTAGGATTACATAAAATGATCTGACATATATTTGAGTTAAACGTATTTCAGACACTGCTACAAATGTAAAACAATATTTTTGTTAAAAATAAGAAAGAAAATGATTTGCTATTTCTAGAAACAATTACTATTGAAATAAACTCAGTATATAGGAAAAAACAATGACTGCAGATGCTGGAAACCAGATTCTGGATTAGTGGTGCTGGAAGAGCACAGCAGTTCAGGCAGCATCCAAGGAGCAGTAAAATCGACGTTTTGGGCAAAGCCCTTCATCAGGAATAAAGGCAGAGAGCCTGAAGGGTGAAGAGATAAGCTAGAGGAGGGTGGGGGTCGGGAGAAAGTAGCATAGAGTACAATGGGTGAGTGGGGGAGGGGATGAAGGTG
>NC_057729.1:29477480-29490342 GCF_004010195.1 Chiloscyllium plagiosum
GGGGAGGGGGGGGTTGGGGGGGGGGGGGTGGGGTCATGGTCGAGGGGGCGGTAGGAAGAGGTGTCCTCGAGTTTGCGTTTGGCTTCAGCGGTGTAGAGGTCAGTGCGCCAGACTACCACTGCACCCGCTTTATCTGCTATCAGTATATGTCCAGTTGCAGTAATTATTCCATGTTTTAATGGTTATCTCCTGCTGTACCATGACAGCAGAAGAATAAATCACACTTAAGTTTAATATTTTGGCATTTATAAGACCACATATTAATATTGCACTTTTGATGCAGTAAAATGTTATAAGGTTTTTTGCAGGAGCATTATAAAAGGAAATTTGACGTTGTAGATTAGATTCCCTACAGAGCGAAAACAGGTCGTTTAGCCCAACCCCCCCTCCCCCGCAGAGTAACCCACCCAGACCAATTCCCCTATACTTATCCCTGATTAATACACCTAATCTACACATCCCTGAATACTATGGGCACTTTAGCATGGCCAATTCACCTGATCTGCACATCTTTGGACTGTGGGAGGAAATTGGAGCACCCAGAGGAAACCCATGCAGACACAAGGAGAGCATGCAAACTCCACACAGGCAGTGGCCCGAGGAAAGAATCAAACCCAAGTCCCTGGTGCTGTGAGGCAGTAATGCTAACCACCGATCCACCATACCACCCTTGAATTGAATTGGAGATATTAAGAAAGATGATTGAAAGCTTGATCAAAGGTAGATTTCAGAGCTGTGGTCAAGAAGGAGAAGCTATGAAGTATAAGAAGAAGATTCCAGAACTCATAGGTGTGGTAACTGAAGCCAGTTCAAATGGTAGAATGATTGCAACAGAGATAGGCAAGAAGCCTGAGATGGACAAGCATAGAAATCTCAGGAGGCTAGAGAGCTGGAGGAGGTTATGGAAATAGAGAAGGATGCTTCAATCGATGGATTTGAAAACAAAATTGAGAATTTTAAAATGTAGGTCTGCAAGCACATGGGCAATTTGTAAACAGGTCCTGGATACAAGCAGAGTTTTTGTCAAGCTCAGGTCTGTGGAATATAGGTAATGGGAGGTCAGCCAGGTGAGTTCTGAACCACAGGGCAACGCAACATCAAGGCCCGCCTGTAGTGCACTGTAATGTTCTATGTTCTATAGTCACACACAAAAACACAATGGAATGGGAATGTGCTTCCTGGTTAGAGCAAAGGCAAGGTTGGACAATGTCACAGGTTAGACATAGGTAATCAAGTATATATGTGATGATAAATTCCTCTTCGATTAAAATTGTCCACAGAAATTGAAAATGATCTGGTTCAGTTTCAAAACATTGATACAGAGGGATGGCATGAGCAATTGGGCAACAGAGTTCCCAATATTTAGCTGGAGTAAAATTTCTGTTCATCCAACACTAGGTGGATAAGTAGTGTGACAAATTAGAAACTCTGTCAAGATTGTGTGTAGTGGTATAGCTGGACAGAAACAAAATGTAGAAGAGGAATAGGAAGGAACCAAGAACAGTATTTGGGAGCCTTCAGACTTACCATGAGCAAAGCCTTTGTTGATCAATCTCGCTGGTGGGAAATTATAGCATGATGACAAGGGCTGCACTTTCTCCCGTCAAAATAGTATTATAAAAACTCATAGGGTTAGTGTAAGTGCCATTCTGTATAAGAGACATCTAGTTCACTGTAATTACAATGAAGCCTCTGACACAAGATTCATAACTAATAATACTGTACTTAGACATTCTCGTATTTTTCCAAGACACCATGAATCCAATCTACCAGACCGTTCTAAATGCCTACGACCATATTTTTAGGATGCAAAAATTGACTCGCCTCTTCGCTCAGCTAATGATAGGTACATGGTAATCATTTTAGTGGGAGGAAATTGGGAGTGCTGTGATTAGAAGCAAGTGTATAATGGAAGTCGTATCTCTAAGCAAAGCGTGCTACTTTTCCTGCTGCATTTCAGTGCATCCAGTTACAGAAATAAATAAACAGTACGCTGTTTCTTTTAACATAAACTTAAAAGACGTTTTCAAACAACGGGAAATCGACCTATGGGTCATTGTTTTTATGGGAAACAGTTTTTTTTAAAATCGGGTCTCAAAGGGAAGGATAACATGCATCAGAAAGCCAACCACTATCAGATTCGCAAATCGTTGCAAATTTAACTTGATGGTTACACGTTTTCCAAGCTTATATAAAAAAAATGCGTTGGGATTATCCACAGATAATAATAGCATAGTAATACAACGCTCCGGATAACACGCTGTCTCTTTACCTTAATTGCTCGCCTGTAATTAGTACTTCAGCCTTGTAATGCCTTTCAGTCGCTTTCTTTTTCACGCTGTTCTGAAGACTTTCCATATTTGAAAGAAATCTTCTTTCAAGTTGGCCGCCTGCCTAAACTCCGTGCTGTCTGCACCTGCTGGCCCTGGCCAGACCCAGGAGCCCTGGAATCCTAGCCTCCTGCGGTCAATCTCACAGACTGCTGAACCGGTTGCTCAATCATGACACTTCCAAGCAGAGTCCCCAACATTCAACTTCACCTTTCCCGGATTCTGCCCTCTCTCGGTCTGTTTTGTATCTGGGAGTTGAACAGATTGTCGCTAATTGAAAACATACTGTAATCTGATCTGTTATCAGCAAAGAACCGAGATTAGCAGCAAACAGGAGCATGTGTTATAAAACAGGCAACACCATTCGGTCCAATTTTGCCTACAAATCATACCACCTTACAGAATTATGTAAAGACAGACACTTTCTATATCGACAACTGCGCCAGGCACAACCAGATGGATCCATTTTGACAGGCAGGGTCCCCTCAAGAGATTTTTGAGACCAGGATGGTCAAGCGCTAGAGCGTTCAGGCAGACATTCCACAAAAAAACCCAAACATTTATGGCAATCTACACTTTGGCATGTTTCACATATTCTTCAATGTGTTTCCCTATAAACTACAAGGCAGAACATTCCATACACCTGACAAAAGTCCATCTATCTCCTTCCATCTCACTGACAGATGGCTTTTTCTCGTGGTAAGGAATGTTCATAATGCCACGAGCTGGAAAATGTTCCATTTCAAGAATCCAGAAACATTAACCACATTCCGTTCGGAAATGGGACACCAGATGCTGCAGAAAAGCTTCATCTACTCTGCACCGGCATGTCCTAGCTCTAATCTCAGGTGGTTATATTGGTGGTGGCAGAATAGTCAAGAGTTGATATATAACATCAATATATGACTGGAAAGTGACGTTACTTTGCTTGACAACCATGCAGTGAAAAATAAATAAATCCCAAATATCCTTGAGTAGACCCCATGGTGAGTTGATTTGTTTCTGCGCTCAATGCATTTAGGCAATGCCACACTTTGGCACTTCCTTCCAACAACACTCATTCCCAGTTGTCTCTGAGATACTTTGACAAGTTACATGAAGTTTCAGGACTCATGCCATGAGAAACTGGACTGAGGCCATTCTGACTCATTCCACTTCTGGTTCATTAACAACAGAGATACTCATTTCACCAGGCTATGTTGCATTTGAACTCAAATCCCAGAGGTAAAATGCCTGTACAGTATGTTACCTACAGCATCATTCAATTACTCTAAGCTGTCTAATTATTTCCACACCATTACAAGGAAGATCACTCAAATATCTTAATGTATTATTGTCCCCCCTTATCCATAATTTTGAGTGTCCTCTTTGTGGAATTGCAATTCCAACTTCAAAAAATTTTAGGAAACAGAATACAAAATTGTATTTCCTTCTTCCTTTCTGAGTTTCTTTGTTACTGTCTCCTGCTGACTTAACACAACTTAATTCAGTACAACATGTATGCAACTCTGCTTCGCATATAGCATTATTAGCATTCTGTAGAAATTGTACTGAAATTTGGATGTCTATGTCATACCTTTCCTTAGTTTATCTTAAAGTGTGACTCAACAACCTAAATTCTGGAAGGAAAATGTAAAAACAAATCTCAGTGTTGGATACCTTAAGCACTGAGCAGGCATATGTCCAGAGCATTGTTGATTTAATGAGACCAGAAAAAAAATTGAGCAACGTTTAAGCAGATCAGTGCAAAGTGGAGGGGGGTGAGGGAAGATATTAAAAAAGAGAGATAAAGTTACATTTATCTTAAAATGGTTTAAAGGACAAATGATAAGATTGTTGTGATGATATTTCTATCACATGACAAATAATAACCATAATAATGACATACTAACTAAAAACATGATGAAGGGCATGTGTAAAGCTAAGCTAGCAGGGGTAAATTATGTCTGAAATGAAAACAGGAGAAACTAGTAGAACCCAGAAATCTGAATAAGGAAACAAAACTAGTCAGAGAAAAGCATCATAAACATCTTCCACTGGCAAAACACAACTGAAAATTTTCACAGCAATCACCAATTCTTTGCCCTCTCCCATTTTATTTCTCAAAACAAACACATAGAAGTTCCATTTAAGTTCTGTGGTGATTATAGTAAATTAAAATGGTAAAGCACAGGAGTCTTAAAGTCATAATTGCAGACATAATTGGAATTGTAAGGTTCGTAATCACCTGATTATCATTTATAGAGCTGTTAACATCATAAAATGTCACAGGGTGCTTCGCAAAATTACAGATAACAAGCTATAGAAAATTACACCAAGAACGATGACAAAACTTTTGATCAGGGTAAGGACAGTTGGAGGATAATCAGGAGGAAAATCAGACGGGAAAAAAAGGTGAGAGAAGATAGCTTTGGTAAATAGGGTTAAAGAGAATCCAAAGAAATTGCACAAATACATTAAGGGTAAAAGAGTAATTCGGGAGAGAATAACAGCCTGTAAAGATTAACAAGGCCATCTTTGTGTGGAACCACAGAAGAAGGGTGAGATACTAAACAAGTATTTCGCATCAGTATTTACTGCGGAGGAGGGCATGGAGGCTAGAGAACCTGGGGAGATAAACAGTAATTGCAACATTTAAGAGGCATTTGAATGGGTATATGAATAGGAAGGGTTTGGAGGGATTATGGGCCAGGTGCTGGCAGGAGGGACTAGATTGGGTTGGGATATCTGGTTGGCATGGACAGGTTGGACCGAAGGGTCTGTTTCCATGCTGTACATCTCTATGACTCTATGACTCTATAAGTGTCCATATTACAGAAAAGGAGGTGCTAGAGGTCTTAAAATGCATAAATGTGGATAAATCCCCAGGACCTGATCAGGTGTATCCCATAACTTTGAGGAAAGCCAGGGAAGAGATTGCTGGTCCCCTGAGTGAGGTATTTGGATCATCAACAGCCAGGTGAGATGCCGGAAGACTGAAGGGTGGCTAATGTGGTGTCACTATTTAAGAAAGGTGGTAAGAAAAAGCCAGGAAACAATAGAATGATGAGCCTGACATCAGTGATGGGGAAGCTGTAGGACTGGATTCTGAAAGACAGAATTGACATGCATTTCGAAAGACAAGAACTGATTAGGGAGAGTCAACATGGTTTTGTAATTGGGAAATCATCTCTCACTAACTTGATTGAGTTTTTTGAAGAAGTGGCAAAGAAGATTGATGAACGCAGAGCAATAAGCATTGTCTATATTGACTGGCAAAGCTTTCCACAAGGTTCCGCATGGCAGACTGGTTAGCAAGGTTTGATCACACGGAATCCAGGGGGAGCTAACTAATTGGATACAAAATTGGCTTGAAGATAGGAGACAGAGGGTGGTGGTGGATGGTGTTTTTCAGACTGGAGGCATGTGACCAGCAGTGTGCCACAAGGTTCAGTGCTCAGTCCACTGCTTTTTGCCATTTATATAAATGATTTGGATGTGGACATGGGAGGTATGGTTATTAAGTTTGCAGATGACACCAAAATTGGTAGTTTAGTGGACAGTGAAGAAGATTATCCTAGAGTACAATGGGACCTTGATCTAATTGGCCAATGGGCTGAAGAGTGACAGATGGACAGTTCCTTGAAAGTGGAGTCACAGGTAGACAGGGTGGTGAAGGTGGTGTTTGGCACACTTGACTTCATTAATCTGTGCACTGGGTATAGAAATTGGGATGGGAATGTGGGGACTGCAGATGCTGGAGATCAGAGCTGAAAATGTGTTGCTGGAAAAGCGCAGCAGGTCAGGCAGCATCCAAGGAGCAAGAGAATCGACGTTTCGGGCATGAGCCCTTCTTCAGGAATTGGGATGTCATGTTGCGGCTGTACAAGACCTGGGTGAGGCCACTAGTAGAATACGGCATTCATTTCTGGTCTCCCTGCTATAGCAAAGATGTTGTTAAACTTGAAAGGGTTCAGAAAAGATTTACAAGATTTTTGCCAGTGTTGAAAGGTTTGAGCTATAGGGACAGGCTGAATCGGCTGGAGCTGTTTTCCCTGGATTTTGGGAGGTGATCTTATAGAGGTTTAAAAAATCATGAGGGGCATGGATAGGGTGAATACCCAAGGACTTTTTCCCATGGTAGGGGAGTCCAAACCTAGAGTTATACATGGCCACACTTACAGTCTTATCCAATTCCTTAAGCAGATCGCACTCAGATCTACTATTTGCTCAGGGATGGTGAAAGAGAAAGGAATGATTGAACTAAGCAAATGCAACATTTAAGAATAAAACTTCAGATTAGAATCCCCAAAATATTAGTCAAAATCTCAAAAAATAATAGAATTTGCCTAATACAGTCACAACAAATCTTCATTCACATTTTCACCATCAGAGTTGAGGCTATCAAAAGTTTAACTTCTGATAATGGCTAATCACCACCTTTAAGTTGATGGGCCCCAATCTATATCGTAACGACTTGTGTCTCTTTTTTTCTAAACATAGGAGGATGCTTATGGTCAGTCATGGACAATGGCTAATACTGTACAGATCTGCATCTAATGAATGTATAATTTGTAAAAGAATGTATAGGGATTCATAAAGAAACAGGAAATTCTTTACACAATAAAAATACTAGTTGAAGGTCACAATTTTGATCTCACCATTAATACACCTATTAACAAGACAGCAGCATGCATTCAAGGGTCAGAAGATAATATATTATTGGTTGTGAAGGGTGCCTTGTAAATGATTATGTACTTAGTCATTAATTTTTTTATATCCATTTGTCCTGTGTAAGCTTGCAGATTAAACTATTTAAGTACAGCATGTTCCACTGCTGGTTATGTTTGATTCTGCCTGCTAATAGAGGCTGGGCTTGTTGCCACCCAAATCACTTCAAGGGTTAATGAGTTTTAGCCAGAGATAGTGGGTCAGGAAAAGTAAGTGCTGTTGCAGTTCACTCGGGACAAAGAAAGGCTCGTAGGCAACATGATTGTGCTAAGAGCAGTTACAGAACTGGAATTATCCCAATGTAGCTGAGCTGCTGTATTGACTATGCCTGTGTTTAGATGCTGCACCACAGCCTGGCCAGAACAATGGGTTTCAGTCTCAGAAGTTGTCAGCTCAGCTGGAAATGTCTGAGAAGGCAGGGTCTGACAGCTCAGGGTAATTCAAGGGTAACACCAGTTCAGTGAAGTTAGTTGTTTAGTGAAAAGCTAAAATTGTGCTGGTCATTAATCACTTGCGAGTAGTCTCCGGAATTGGAGAATGCAGTGTGAGGAGAAGAGATTGAACAATTGGGACATAGCAATCATTGAGGCAGTATGTATTGAAGTGGTGTTTGAGGAAGCTGAGGTTAAATCTTCATAAGTGAAGAATTTCAATCCCTTATGAAGGAGGCAATGTTTTAATGAGATTTGCAGGGTCAAAACAATCAAGGTGTGATGCTGAGAAATCTATAGGATTGATCTTGACTACGACATTTTCAATTTGATCCCACAATCAATAGATGAGATCTAAGCTCTGCAGTCCTGCCATTTCTGGTCATGAATGGTAGTGGACAATTAAACAACTCACTGGAGGAGAAGGAGGCTCCTCAAATATCCCCAACCTTAATGACGGAACAGCAAGCACATCAGTGCAAAAGAAAAGGCTGAAGTGTTTGCAACAATCTTCAGCCAGAAGTGCTGCATGGATGATCCATCTCGGCCTCTTCCAGTGGTCCCCACCATTAACGATGCCAGTCTTCAGTCAATTTGATTCACTCCACATGATATCAAGAAATGGTTGAAGGCAGTACAAAGGCTACAGGCCCTTACAACATTCAAGCAAAAGGACTGAAGTGTTGCAGAACCTGCCGCTCCTTAAGCCAAGCTCTTTTAGTACAGTAAAAACACTAGCATCTATCCGACAATGTGGAAAATTGCCCAGGTAAGTCCTGCACACAAAAAGTAGAAAGTATCCAACCTGGTCAATTATTTGATTATCAGTAAAATGATAGTGTCGTCAACAATGCTATCAAGAAGCACTTGCTCAACAATAACCTGCTCAGTGACTTCCAGTTTGGTTTCTGCCAGAGCTACTTAGTTCCTGACCTTATTACAGCTTTGGGTTCAAACATGGACAAAAGAGCGAATTCTAGAGGTGAGAGTGACAGCTCTTAACATCAAAGCCACATTGAATGTGGCATCAAGGAGTCCGAGCAAAATTGGAATCAATAGATATCAGAGAAAAATTCTGCATTGATTGAAATAAAGCCTCACACATCTGTAGATGGTTGTTGGAGGTCAGTCTTCTCAACTCCAGGACATCTCCTCAGGGTAGTGTGCTAGGCCCAATTATCATTAACTGCTTTATCCATGACCTTCCCTCCATGATTGGGTCAGAAGTGGGGAAGTGCCGATGATTGCTTAATGCTCAGCACCATTCATGACTCCTCAAATCTGGAGGCAGTCCATTTTCAAATGTAACAAGATCTGGACAATATCGAGGCTTGGGCTGACAATTGACAAGTCACATTCGCACCACACAAATGCCAAGCTATGGCCATCACCAATAAGAGACAATCTAAACACCATTCCTTGACATTCAATGGAGTTACTATTACTGAATTCCCACTATCAACATCCTGGGAGCTACCATTGATCGGAAACTCAACTGGACTCACCACATAAACACAGTGGCTATGAGAGCAGGTCATAGTGTCCTCCTGACTCCCCAATGCCTATCTATCATCTCAAGGCACATATCAAGAGTGTGATGGAATATTCCCCACCTGCCTGGATAGGTACTGCTTCAACAAAAATCAAGAAACTTGACACCATCCAAGACAAAGCAGTCCACTTGATTGGCATTATATTCACTCCCTCCACCACTGATATCAGTAACTGCAGTGTGTACTATCTACAAGATACACTTCAGAAATTCACCTGAGATCCTCAGACAACACCTTCAAAACCCTACTTTTCCAACAGAGTATAGCAAAGTTTATTTTAGTTTAAACCTGTGAAAACTTATGGATGGACCAGAAGACATAGGAGTAGGGACAAGCCATTTCACTCTTGGAGTCTTCTCCATTATTCAATTAGGTCATGGCTAATTTATAATCAATTCCACTTTCCTGCCTTTTCACGTTAATCCTTGATCCCCTTTACAGATTATAAATAGAATGTACTTAACAACCCAGTCCCTACAATCCTGTGGTAAAGAATTCCACAGATTCACTATTCTCTGAGGGAAGACATTCCTTTTCATCTCTTCTTAACTGGGAAACCCTTCAATCTCAGATTATGTCCCCTGGCACGAGACTCTCCCATAAGGAGAAACATCTAGCCTGTAAAGCCCACTAAAAATCTCATCTGTTTCAATAAGGTTGCCTTTCATCCTTTTAAACTCAAATGAACATGGGTCCAGTTTACTCAGCCTCTCCTAATATGAAAATCCCTGCGTAATCAGGATCAGCCCTGTGAACCTTCTCTGGACTGCCTCCAACACGTTTCCTTAGTTAAGAGGGACAAATGCTTTTCAGTGTGCTAGGTGGGTGTAACTAATGCCTTGTATAATTTTAGTAAATCTTCCCTATTTTTATACTTATTCTCATTTGAAGGCCAACATTCTCTTCGCCTTTTCTATTACCTGAACATATATGCTAAATTTGTGTGATTTATGCACGAGGACCCCAAATCCCTTTGTGCTACAGCCTTCTGCAGTTTTTCTCAATTTAAATAAGATCCAGCTCCTCTATTCTTCCTGCCAAAGTATGAAACTTTGCATTTTCCCAAATTATATGTCATCTGCCAAGATTTTATCCATTCACTTATTTATTATGCTGAACAGTACAGCAGAGGAAAAGGTCCTTCGGCCCACCATGTTGCACTGACCATGTGCTGGCACACAGTCTGTATCCCTCTATTCCCTACCTGTTTATGTGTCTAATGTGAAACATATAGTAGAGCAGAACTGATCAATTAACTAGGAATAGGGCCCAAAACAAAAGCAGATGAATCAACAAACAAATTTAACAAGTATAAGATGTACATATCTCAATAAAACATAGGCTTTCAGTTTTTAAAATCAGACAGGAAGAAAAATAGTAATTTCCCAAATGTTACAGAAACAAAACCCATGCTATTTTCACTGAACTTGTTTTTAAAGCGCTCTGTCGACTCCCTGTGTCATTCTCACCTCTTGCCTTCTCACCTATTTTTGTACTATCTCCAAATTCGACAGTTGTACATTCACTTCCTTCAGAGAGTCAGTGAACGCATTTGTGCCATCCAGATATCCCATTCTGACCTTGTCCCATTTGCCAGCTTTTGCCCTATATCCCTCTAAACACCTTCTACTCATAGACCCATTCAGATGCCTTTCAGAATATTGTAATTATTCCCACCTACACCACTTCCTCTGGCAGTTCATTCCATTCACGCATCACCCTCTGCGTGAAAAGATTTCCCCAGTAGAGCAACACACAGAAAAATCGAGAAGGACTGAAAAATCACTTAGTACTTTTCCAACTCTGGGTATAGTTGACTTGTGCAAACTGAAAGTGTGGCACAAATATTCAATGAAAACAGCTGTGCTTTGACATGGGGAAGCTGCACCTTTTGCTGCATTGGCTACTGAATATATAACTGAATCATCAAATGTGGAGGAAAGTCATAGTAATTTTCACATTTTGAATTACTGATAAGAACGGATAAATATGAGTGGGCTACATCAAAAATGCCAAATGTATGCTGGTGAATACATGCTAGACACAGCCCCAGCAGAATCAATCATTCTGGAAGGAATTGAGTTTGTATAGCAGCATCACATTTGGTTTGTAATGTTAAATTAATCTTCTTCCTTACTATTAATATAGAAGACACAAGTTACTCATTATTGCTTTATTTCATCAATTATTTGACACTTACTGTAGGTATTGGGTCAGTTGGAAGGTAGTGTTTGCATTGGTGTTTTAGAAACATTATTTGTTCTTAAATATTGTAAAATCTGTTGAACTACAGATCACTTTTGATTCCATGCATAATAAGCTTTCCTTGAGAGTGCTCTATTACATCTGACTGGATTCATTATCAAGGAGGCAAAAGTGAGTACTGTAGATGCTGGACATCAGAGTCAAGGTTAGAGTGGTGCTGGAAGAGCACAGCAGGTCAGGCAGCATCCGAGGAGCAGGAAAGTTGATGTTTCGACCTGCTCCTTGAATGCTACCTGACCTGCTGTGCTTTTCCAGCGCCACTCTAATCTTGACTCTCGATTCATTAACAGCCTTCGCCTCCTAATTTAAAGGTGCAAATTGCTGCTGCTTCCAAATTGCTCTCAGTCTTTGGAAGGTAAGCATTGAGGGGGTGTTACCTGGGAGTGGCAGTTGGTGAGCATGTTGTATATAATCAGCCTAAGCACAAATGAGAAGAAATTATTGGAAACAATGTAAAGAGACAGGGTAAAATGCCAGTTGGAAAGACACAGATTAATCAAGCATAATTAGCATGAATTTATTTAGGGAAGATCATGTCTGATGAACTTGGTTCAATTTTCTGAGAAAGTAATAAGGAGAATTGATAAGATATTGATGTGGTCTACATGGATTTTAGTAAGGCTTTTGGCAAGATCCTATGTGGCAAACTGATTAAAAAGTGAAAGTCCATGGTGTCGGGGGTATGTAACAAGCTGAATACGAGGTTGGCTCAGTTACACAAAAGAAAGAATTGCTGATGAGGTTTTATGTAATAAAAAGGTTGCTTCCAATTGAGTTCTGTAGGGCTTAGTACCAATTCCCTTTCATGTTGTGGTATATCTTAATGATTTAGACCTAGATGTAAAAGTATGATCAAGAAGTTTGAAGACAATATTAAAAACTGACGGCACAGTTGCTAGTAAGGAGAATATTAATGGATGGATCGGGCACGCAGAGAGTGGCAAATGACATTCAAGCCTACGTGAGATGATGCATACTGGAAGGTCAAACAAGTCAAAGGAATATATACTTATTGAGAAAATATAACATGGTACAGAGTAAGAGAAACATCTTGGAAATAGCAGGTCAAGCAATAACATGGTTAAGACAACATATGGAATCCTTCCCTCCATTAGCCATGGTATAAGAAATAAAAGCAGAAAAGCAATGCTGGAACTACATAATTGATTAATTAGGCCAAAACTTAGCTACATCTGCAGTAGGCATGAATAGAGTAAGAGATGGAAATGTGTTGCTGGAAAAGCGCAGCAGGTCAGGCAGCATCTAGGGAACAGGAGAATCGACGTTTCGGGAATTAGCCCTTCTTCAGGAATGAGGAAAGTTGGTCCAGCAGGCTAAGATAAAAGATAGGGAGGAGGGACTTGGGGGAGGGGCGTCGGAAATGTGATAGGTGGAAAGAGGTCAAGGTGAGGGTGATAGGTCAGACTGGGGTGGGGGCGGAGAGGTCGGGAAGAAGATTGCAGGTTAGGAAGGCGGTGCTGAATTCGATGGATTTGACTGAGACAAGGTGGGGGGAGGGGAAATGAGGAAACTGGTGAAACCCGAGTTCATCCCTTGTGGTTGGAGGATTCCT
>NC_057729.1:29492439-29511822 GCF_004010195.1 Chiloscyllium plagiosum
TGAGTTTGGAGGCGGTGGATGGGAGATCCCCCGAGGTGATGAGGTTATGGACGGTTTGGGAGATGATGGTTTGGTGGTGGGGGGTGACTAAGGGGGACAGGACGGTGTCAAGGTATGCGGAGATGAGTTCGGTGGGGCAGGAGCAGGCGGAGACAATGGGTCGGCCGGGGCAGTCAGGTGACTAAGGGGGACAGGACGGTGTATAGAGTAGAGTAAGGTTGAATAGAGTAAGGTTGAATTATCTCAGCAGAGGAGTTAGTATCTAGGGGGCAGATCTAAAGTAACTGATTGGAGGATTAGAAGAGTGATGGTGAAGACTATTTCCAGAGTGTGATAGGGGTCTGGAATTCTATCTAAAAGCATAGTCAGGGCAGAAACTCCCAATTCATTTGAAAAGTGTCTGAATATGCAATTCATGTGTTCTAACTGGCAAGACTACATCGAAATGTAGGAAACTGGGACTATGCTGGGTAACTGATTTCACAGCTGGAGCAGACATTTGTATTTGTACCATAAACATTCTATAATTCTTCCCCAGAAGCCATGCCACCCCATTTACATCATGCTCATTAACCCCCTTATGTCATTAAAGGAGTAATCACCACCCCTACCAAGGAAAGGATTCTTGCACTAGCAGGAGAAGAAGAAGGCCTCTCCAGCAGGGAGGTGGAGACATCTATGTTCCACCACCCAAGTACCTGGCACATCGTCCCACTGCAGATCACATTAACCAGGTGAATACCATTACTAACCAGTTGATGCACTGCTTCTTTCCTCTTATGTCTTACAGATGAATCCATCATCTCAAAAGCGACATGTATCCCATAGAAGAGAGTTCCTCGACTCTCTAGATCATTGTGGGGAAGTACTGGAGGGACCACCATCTGCACAGTGCCCACTTCCCCTGCCCCCTACATCTTGTGTAGCATCATTGTGAATCATTTACAAGATGCAGTTCAGAAATTCACCAAGATTCCTCACAGAACACCTTCCAAACATATGGCCACTACCATCCAGAAGATCAAGGTCAGTAAATACATTGGAATACCACCACCTGCAAGTTCCCTTCCAAGTAACTCACCACCCTGACTTGGAAATATATCACTATTCTTTCAGTGCTGCGAGGCCAAAATCCTGGAACTCCCCTCTCCTCCCCAAACAAACAGCACTGAGTGCACCTACAGCAAAAAGACAGCAGTGGTTCAAGAAGGCAGCTCATTGCTACCATGCGCAACTAGGGATGGGCAACAAATGCAAGTCCAGCCTGGGAAGCCCACATCCTCAAAATGAAAGACATTCTCATCAGGAATGCTTAAGAAGCCACATGAGAAGAGTGCCGATATCTTGATCAGCCTGAACAAAATTAGACAGCACAAGGGTATTAGGCAAACGGGACTTTGTACGTGCAAGGCCAGAGTCAGAAGTGTTTTAGACGGCCCCACATTATTAAAGGTAGAATCTGAGAGGTCAGTCAGGAATGAAATGGAATTGAGGTAACAAAGACCCAGGGGGAACATTCCAGCAGGAAACCCATTGAAGGTGGGACACAAGTGAATGATTTTAGTGTGGTGAAAATAGATAGTCTTAATAACAGTGCAGATATGCAGTTGAAAGTTCATCTTGGGGTCAAACATGACACCAAGGGTGAAAGTCTAGTTCAGCCTCAGATGATTGCAATGGAGTGGAATGGAATCAGTGGTCAGGAAGCAGTGTTTGCAACAAGGACTGAAGACAATAATTCTCAATATTTAAAGAGGGAATCTCTGCTTATCCAGTACCTAGATGTCAGAGAATTACAAAATAGTGGAGGGCTCAAGTGAGGTGTTGGTGAGCTAAACCTGGCCGTTCTCAGAACATAGGCAGCAACTTTTCTTTGGATGATGTCACAAAGGGCAGCATCTGGATGATAAATGGGAAGGAGGCAGCTATCTTGGGTGACTTAAGAGGTAACTCTGCAGAGTTGAGAAACTAAGTTCTTGATGATGATTTGCTTACTACGATTAAACAGATAAGAATAGAATCAGAGGAGAGCAGACTCACCTACCTTGTTTACAGTGGAAAATCTTCAAAGACTGCTGTTGTGATCACAGACTGTAGACAGGTTGAGAATGATGAAGAAGGGAAGTTTGCTTTGTCAGTCTCATAAGATGTGACTTTCATAAATGATTCATTTTGATTCCACAAAAGGAGTAGGATTCTGATTGGAGGACTGAAGTATAGAGTTCAGGGAAAGATGGAGATATTTTACAGCCAACATCACATTCAAGAAGAAAGGAAAGTTGGAGATGAGGCAGTAATTTACAAGGATGGGTTTGGGGGCTTGCAGTTTCAAAGCTCAGCTTTTTTTGAGTAAAGTATATACCAATTGGGCTCCCTCTGGCAGAGATATACGAGGTTTTGATTTATGTTATTAATCAGTACTTTCCCTCCAATCGTTTCAGAGAACATATCTGTTAAGATCACCATAATCCACCATTAAAAAGTAAAGATTAATGTGGCTTACTACTTGTTCATTACAGTTTTCAAGCTACTTTTGTGCTAACATTGATCTGCTGTGAACCACTGTGAATAACATTTCCCAGGTTACAGATGTGATTGCTGTATCTAATAACAGATTTTATGTACAAAGAACACTGATGCAAACATATAGGTCAGTCAATTTTCCACCAGTGAACAATCCCATCCATTACAGACAATTGGTTCGATTTGTGGTCTATTTACTTTTAAGCTATTAGTCACAGTTTCTGTGCTGCTATAGCAATTAGAGTTAAGAATATGAAGGTCAACAGTCTAATCTATGAACATAAAAGGTTAATACAGAATTTAGCCTTAAAGCTGGTACTAGTTCATTTTAGAGTGAACTCATGTCAATAATAACCTTCAGTACTAAGCAAAAAAAAGTTATTTATTCATTTTAGTTTTAAAATTAGTTTCCAAGGCACTCTGAGACATGGTAGCATATTAGGTTGCTATATAAATGCAAACTATTAATGAATCACCTTTATTTCTGTTTTCACCAATTTTCCATAAAACTGTCCAAATATTCAATACAACCAACAGTATACAAGAATATGTTTACTTATAACAAATAATTATGAACACCATTTCAAAGCAATTGATTGAATATTTTTGAAAACTGTGACTACTGAAGTAAGGTGTTTTTGGGAAAAAGGCAACAATCACTAATTGCCACTATTCTGGTTTATAGATTAGGGTTAATATCCAGCATGTATTTTCTGTGAAGCACAGAACTTGCTCAGGTTTGGAAGGTTACTAACAAACCTTACTGGACAAAATGATTTCAGTTCCATTTTGGCTTCTCTAAACAAAGGGGTTCACACTTGCACATACTAAAAATACCTGTTTAATCTCTATACTATGGGAACATGTAAACACTGTAAAGTGCTACCACACCCAAAGTAAATGGTCACAGAATTAAGACAAGTTTGCAAAGCCTCCCTCTTATGCAACTGTAGCAGCGATCTTGAAGAGATATAATTCTTTGCTCACACACTAAGAGCTAAATCAGCTTGGTTAGGCTGATAGATAAAACCAAACATTTTATAGAGACCATTTTCACAAACAAAAACCACATTCATCATAATAATGTATTAAGTCAGATCATCTTCCCCAAATTATGGGGTGACTAATGGAGAAATATGTTTCTTAATACCAAAATATACAACAAAAATCTACCTAAATTAGTTAACTACTGAAAAGATCATATCACAGTTTGATAAATAGAAGTTTATAAGGTGTGCCATTGAGAATATGATCCACATTTCCAACACAAAATCCTATTTCAGAAAGAATATTTTATAATGTACCAAAAACATGAGCAGTTTAATGATTTGGAATAAACAGCTCGTACAGAAAATCACATTTCATAGAAATTATTACCATTGACACTTGTGTCAATGTCTATTTCCTAGCAAACTGTGTGTGTGTTTATTTTAAATGCAGCAGATGATCACAGATTTCAAAAACCAGCAAAAACAATATGTCTGGGAAGGTCCTATCATTTGCAATTAGTGATGGCAACCTGAAATGCACATGGTTGACAAGCATCAAGCTTACTAGTGATTTCAGACCACAGTCAAAGTATCTGCCAGTTTTCACTCTTTGGGGCCACATTGATACTATGGCAGATTGGGTGGAAACTGGAAGGCAGTTGTTGAGCCAAGATGTTGATAAACATTCAGCATCCTGATAAAAGGCAGAGAGTAAAAGATTTCAAATTTCTAATCTCCTCCTTTCGTCTGATTCTCATCCTTCATTATGTTTTTTGGGCTTTTCTTTATAAAAAAGAATTTTCAGTTGCTGAAACTATTTTCAAACTACTTTTTCAGCTACTTTAAATGCCTTAAATCAGGAAGATCAACAAGATTCCATACCAAATTTTAGTACCTTTGACACTGTTATATTATCAATCTCTCATCAATGTCCAAAAGGTTAATCTGACTGTAAAAATCACGAAGAAAATGGCCAAAATAGTTTAGGAAACATTATCTTCCCTCCTCCATCTTTCATGGTGGTCTGACCTCTAGCCATGTAGAGGAGAATACATCAGTCTAATGTAAACAAAGCGTTCAGGTCATTAGTGGCAATTTAACACACTGAGGATGCTGGAGTGACTCTCTGGCCTCATTTTTTGGTATCAGGTGTGGAAAACCATTACCGTAGACTTGAGTGGTAATGGATTGGCCACATGCGTTTTCTAGCTGTTGTCCAAAAATAAGTGACCAGAAGACCTTCACCTCTGATCTCTAGTCCACAATACTTAAAATAAGACTGCACCACATTATAGTCCAACAGGTTTATTTGGAAGTACAAGCACTCGGAGTGCTTTTCCTTCCTCAAGTAACTAGTGGAGCAGGATCATAGGAGACAGAATTTATAGCAAAAGATCATAGTGTCATTAAATTGAAGCTATCTATTGAACAAACCTAGATTGCTGTTAAGTCTTTCAGCTTTTAGAATGGATTGCAGGTTTCAATTCCTTAATATGTAAATCACAGAATTTCTTTCAAGTCACATTCTCAAGACAACATAGTTTTGTCAAAAAAAGGTGACATCTCAGCTCATACAATGCATTAAAGGTGTGAGTTTAGAGTCTGTCTGTGTTCCAATCTTGAGTCAGACTGGTTCTATTTCCAAAGTAGGAATTTATAGAATGTCACATGGATTGACTGCCTACAGATTGTGTGCTTCTTGAATAAAATAGAATGTATCTGCAAATACAATTCTGTAAATGCAAATTCACCCCATAGGCTTGTGTGTGTGTGAGCGCGCAGAGAAACCTTGATTATCCGAATACCAGTTATCCAATAAGCGGATTATCTGAAGGAGATCTCAAGGTCTCGATACAAACATTACATCAAAGATGTGTTTCCAACAGTGAACGCGTCTTGTTTACAGTGATTAAACAGGCACCATCTCCAAATGACTGTCTGCCCACCCTCTCTCTCTCCCCACAGTTTCTACAGGGGGTGTACCTTAACCCTCCCACCCCTGATAATCTCTCCAACATTGTCCTGCAGAGGGCAAACGTGGAACCTGATAAAAAGTTGCAGTAAAAAGTTGTGTGTGGCTGTGGGTGCCTGTATGCGTGTGTGTGTGTGTGTGTGTGTCCTATTTAGAGTCTTACCCCACAAAGGCAACTGCAGTAGCAACAGTCTTGTTATTGGTGCCCCGGAGAGGGGGCGGGGATGGACGGGATTGGGTTGTGTGGGGGGGGGGGGAGCGAGGGGGCAGAGGGTAGTGTTGGGTGGGGTTGGAGGGTGGCAGGTAGCATTGGGGGTGGGGGCTCACGCGCTGTGTGCTACTGCACGGGGTGTGCTGCCGTCTCCTGAACGGGGAGCAGACTTGAAAAACTCCGAGCTCCAGAGGAAAGGCATTTAATCGATTAACTAAATAATTAACGGGCGGGCACTATTTCGTTCGGATAATCAATGTACCCCTGTACATGTGAGGGAGGGAGGGAGAGAGAGAGACAGACGGACTGTGTGAGTGTGTGTGTGTGTGTGTGTGTGTGTGTGTGTGTGTTTTGTGTGTGTGGTGTGTGTGTGTGTGTGTGTGTGAGAGAGAGAGAGAGAGAGAGAGAGAGAGAGAGAGAGAGTGTGTGTGTGCTTAATAGACTGTGTGCGTGAGTGTGATGGAGTACTGTATATGCCTGTAAGAATGTGTGCACATGGGTGTGAGTGTGGGGGTTGTATGTGTGAATGTGTGTGTTTTAGAGAGAATGTTTATGAGAGAGGGTTTACATGAGTGTGAGATTATGTAAGAGTGTGTGTGCTTGAGTGTGAGTGAGAGTGTATGGTTTGGTGGGGTCACCTGTAGTGTGACATGAACCCTCGGTGCCATTGAGGCCATGCTCATGGGTACCGAACATGACTATCAGCCTCTGCTCTGCCACTCCGTGTTGTTGCGTATCCTGAAGTCTGCCTTAGAGGACAGTAACCCGAAGATCCAAGGCCGAATGTCCCTGACAGCTGAAGTGTTCCCCTACTGAGAGGGAACATCCCTGTCTGGCGATTGTCGTGCAGTGTCCGTTCATCCGTTGTTGTAAGGTCTGCTTTGTCGAGCCAATGTATCAAGCCTTGGGGTATCCTTGCCCACAGCATATGAGATAGACAACTTTGGCCAAGTCAAATGAGTACCTGCCGCGTACCTGCCGGGTGGTGTTCCCATGTATAATGGTAGTATCTATGTTGATACTATGACACATCTTGTAGTGGTTGCCACAACAGGACTGTATGGTGTTGCGGTCAATGTTGTCCTGAAGGCTGGGCAGCTTGCTGTGAATAATGGTCTGTTTAAGAATTGGCAGTTGTTTAAAGGTGAGAAGTGGAGGCATAGGGAAGGTCTTGGCGAGGTGCTTATCCTCCTTGATAATTTGTTGCAGGCTGCGAAGAACATGGCGTAATTTCGCTGCTCCCAGAAAGTACTGGACAACGATGGGTACCTTATCAGTCACATCCCATCTGTCTCCTGGGGAGGTCATTATGGTTTCTCGCTGTGGTACGTTGGAACTGGCGATTGATGAGTTGAGCATTGTGCCATGAGGGCGACCTTCAGGTGTCAGTCGCATTCCTCCTCATCTGAATAGATGCTGTGAATGCATAGAGCTTGTCCGTAGGGGTTGGCTGTTTTAATATGTTTAGGGTAGAAGCTAGAGAAGTGCAGCATCATGAGGTTACCCGTGGATTTGTGGTAGAGTGAGATAATGAGGTGAGACAGATACTAAAGAGTAGTCCATGGTAAGTCTAACGGTGGGATGAAACTTGTTGTTATCACTGTGTAGTGGTTTCAGTGACTCCTTGCCATGGGTCCAGAAGAATAAAAATGTCATATATCTGGTGTAAGATGCTGGTTGGAAGTCCAGTGCAATCATGGTTCCATACCATGGGTTAAAATAAGAGACATACCTTTCTGGCCCTCCTCCAATCAGACGACCTTTCTCTTTTGAAAGCTTTCAAAATGAGTTGTCTTTTAAATGAAAAAAATGAGGTCGAGGTTCAATGATATTCCTTCAAGTATCATTGTCATGTATTCTGTTTGCACTTTTACAAACACAAGCACACTATACCAGGAGCAACATTAGAAATCTTTCAGCAACATAAAGGTGCTGCTGACCTGTTGACATGCTTCTCCATCACATTGCTATAACAATGTACCTGGTAACAGAATTTCCCAGAAATCAGATGGGAAAACATTCCCTTTGTGGTAACAATTATAGAGTCAGAGTCATACAGCTCAGAAACAGACACTTTGGTCCAACCAGTCCATGATGACCATGTTCCTAAACTAAACTAGTCCCACCTGCTTGCAATTTGCCCATATCCCTTCAAACACTTATTATTCATGTTTCTATCCAAATGTCTTTTAAATGTTGTAACTGTACCTGCATCTACCACTTCCTCTGGAAGTTCATTTCACATATAAATCATTCTGTGCATAAAAAAGTTGCCCGTCATGTCCCTTTTAAAATCTTTCTCCTCTCACCTTAACAATATGCCTCCTAACCTTTAAATCCCCCACCTAGGGAAAAGACACCTGTCACTCACATTATCTATACCTCTCATGATTTTATAAACCTCTGTAATGTCACCCCTCAACCTATGCTCCAGTGAAAACAAAATTACAATGGAGCATTTTAGCACATTACAAGAAATAATGTACTACACAATTACTAGAACACAGGGGAGAATGCTGATGCTTTCCTTAGAAATGTGTCATGGGAACGTTTACATCTACTTGAGAGGTCAGACATCTGACATCTGACAGCTCAGCATTTCCTCAGTACTGCACTGAAGGTCAACCTGGATTTTTATTCAATCTTCTGGAATGTGGTTTGAACTCTTAAATCTGACTCAAAGCAAGTGCTCGTTTTAATGATGACTAACAGTTGTGCATGTAAAGTTCACAACAAACAACCAAATATCACTTGCAGAATGAAGTTACCTTAGTAGTTGACTAACCTCCTTTATGTGAAAGTTTCACTTTGTGCTCCAGCAAAGTGCAGCAGTTTAAGTAAGAGTGGCTTGGGTTTCACTTAATTTCCAGAACAGGGATTAAAAAAATATTTTCTGAGACATTAAACATATTTAAAAAGGACTGGATCATATTTTAGAAATTCAGAATTTACAAAAGCTACCGAATTCACTAGTCAATAAAACCTATTTGACAGTCCTGATCTGCATATAATATCATCTTGTTGAACTGCTGAGGAAGTTTGCAATCTGTTGGTTGTCATATTTCCAATATTCCTTTTAAGCAATGATGTGTCCTCTCAGATCTGGTGCAAGAATTGTTCTACTGAGAAACTCTGCCACCGTTTTACTAAATAGCAGCAATATAACGATACTATCCTGCTTCTAAATCCTTCCCATATCTTCTATTATTAATAATAACATTTCTATTGACACTGCAAATGAGTCATGAGGATAGGAATGTAACCTGATGTTACAAAATTATCATATGTTGTTCTGAGATTGTGAGGCAGAAAGAGTACTCATCTGAACCCCAGAATAAATTATCCAAACAAGAAACTCATTGATTTGTAGGATGTGGCCAACATTTATTGGCTGTACATAATTGTCCTTCAGAAGTTGGTGGTAAAACCTCCACTTGAATCATTGTATATGCAAATACATTTGTGGTGCCATTAGGACAGAAAAACAAGAAGCTAAAAATACTCAATACAATCTAAATTTAACCAACATATTCACATTTGAAGAATCATTACAACATAAGAACATGGTAGCATTGCATACTTCAAAAGCCAAGTCTACTTACTAGGGGATGCAGAAAAAATTGGGGAGGCTGCCAAGACGAGTCGGGGGAGGTGACAATTGTTAAGATCTTTCCACTACAGTATACAAAGGGGCTGTAAACTGTAGAACCCCTCTAGCTCACATGGAATATACATTGTGAGCAAGAGCATTGAAACTATATGAGGCATCTCAAAGTGGAGTATGGTGTATGGAGAAAAGTTTATTCCCAGTTCTTTTTCTGTAAATTTTTAATTTGAAATGTTTTGCCCTTGAGCAGTATCCTCACATTGTGCATATATTGTAAATGTTAGAGGCACCAATAGTGGAATATGCAGCATGTTGAATTCTGTTACCCTTTCTATACATTCATGTTGAAATATTTTGCAATGTGCTTTGACAAATTATGTATAAAGTATATGTTTATTTTTTTCCAAAAAGCACTGAATATTAACTTTTTTTATCTAAAAGTGGAGACTTATCTGTAAAGGTCGCTACTTCAAAAACAGTCTGAGAAGTATTGCCCATTCAGTACTTTTAGAAAGGAAGTCCATTGCAAAAACATCAGCTTTAGCTTTTGTACTCGTGTACTAGGCTCCCAAAGCCTTACCTCTATACTTGCCTAGATGTAAGGAGTAATCATGCAAACTGAAGCTTGTCCCCAATCCAGAGCAAAGTAATATTAGTAGTGTCTTAGGCCCACCATTTTCCACTGTTTCAAGCCTTTTTCTGCATCATAATGTTAGAAGTGGGAATATTCTAAACCCATGACCACCACCAACGAGAAGGACAAGGACTGAAAATGCATGGTGATTCGACACCACCATCAGCCACCAATTCCACTCCAAGGAATTCACTGTCCTGACTTAGATATGTTTTGCCAATCCTTCAGCATTACTAGGTCAACATCCTGGAAGTCCCTCCCTAATAGCTTTGCGGGTGTACCCACGTTCACTCCAAGGACTGCAGTGTTTCAAAGAATGCAGTTCAACATCACCTTCTCAAGGGGAATTGGGGTAAGCAATTCATGCTAGCCAATCGTGTCCACATCCTTGAATGATTTTTAAAAAATTTCTAGTGCTCCAACCAATTGCTTTAAAATTGCCCTTTTTGGATTTTTAAAATCAGGAATCTTTCTTTAAATATACGTTGAAGTCGTCAACATTAAACAAAATTGATCTGTGTCAATTTATAAAAAACATAACAGCGCTTACAGCTATATACAGGCAGATAGCGTAGACAAATGCAAGTATTCTCTATTGTACTCAAAATGCTCTGTTCTCACCTACAGAAGTCCCCTTCTAACGCTGTGCAGTGCTTCCATTATCCCAGTGAATGCATCATGAATCCATTAGCAATTGGCTGAGACTTCGCAGACTCTTTCACCCATGCCTCGTTCAATCAGTAGAGGGATGCTGTACAACCTACTCAAACCAAGGTTCCACACTGACAGTGAACTCACTACTTTAATGAAAAATTAACCAATTGTGTAATATACATATATTCATCTAATTTCACTTAAAGCAGTGTTGCCCAATAGAAACTGCTGACAAGCCACAGATATTGCTATGGCAACAGTTCTAGCCACATGCATTTCCAGTAGAAATTACATACACAATACAAATAAATTTCCTTCAAGGTATATATTTATTTTACAGGCACACATCTTCCTTTAGTAACCAAGTAGGTGAAGTGTTTCCATGAATCTGAAAACATTTGTTCACTCGTCTTTTTTAACTTACCATTCTACGAAGTAGAAAGAGTTTAAAGTCCACAAGTTTTCACCGTATGATTCAAATACTCATTCACATGTCCAGTGGCATTTCTTTGATTAACAAATGGGACAGTCATTGTCCAAATCTAGACATCTAAATTAGCCACATGACTAGTGTTAACACATTGGGTAACACTGACCTACTGTTGTGTTGTTAAACTTAACATATTCAGTCAGAAAAATAAAAGGCCACTCCCACAAGGATCTCGGAAGATTGGACAGCTCTGTTATCCTAACAGTTCTGATAAGAGCATTCACAGAAAATCTACATCCAATAAAAATTTGAAACAATTCTGTATTCTGTTAATTAATTGTCTTTACAGCATGTGTCATATCATTATAGCAGGTTCAATTTGGCAGAAATTAGTTTGGAACTCCTATCAGACAGTTGAGGTACAACACAGCAAGGACATAATGTTAGGCTGCATTTACAAATGAGAATGATCAATTACAGAAAAAGAGGAAAACATTCCAGAAGTTAGATATTAGTCTTAAAAATTAATTCCAAACTGGATTTAAATGTTTCAGATGTAAACTAGCACTAAAATTGTGAGAATGCAGGAATGGATGAAAATGTGGCAGCTGAAATATGTGGGAAAATGTGAAATTGTGCAATTAAACAGGAAAGAGGAGCCGAACATTTATATTATTTAAATAGAGAAAGAATGCAGAAAGCTGTAGCACAGAGGAAGATGGGAGTCTTTGCGCATAAAAAGCTAGCATACACATTCAGAAGGTGATAAGAAAGGAATATGGAATGTTGGCCTTTATTTCAAAGGTAATGGATTATAAAAATAAGATCTTGGTAAAACCAATACAGGGTACCCATCGGACCACAGCTGAAATACTGTGCACAGCTTTGTGGCACTTATTTAAGAAAAGACATACTGGCATTGGAGGCAGTCCAAAGAAAGTTGACTAGGTTGATCCCAGGTCTGGAGGGACTGCCTTATGAGGTCAGGTTGAATAGGTTACAGTATAGTACCGTCCCATACAAGTTCACTTCTGCTATCCTAATAGCAATCTAAATCCCATCCCATGTGGAAGTGAAGAGTGGGTTTGACGAAGTGTACAACACTATATACAGTCTTGAGAAGGAATATCCTGTGACCTTGCTCATTGTAGCTAGTGACTTCAACCAGGCCAACTTCAAGAAGGTGCTACCAAAATGTCTTCTGTCCCACATGAGGTCTGAACAACCTTGACTATTGCTATACAACCTAAGATGCCTACCGCTCCATTTCTGTCTGCATTTTGGAAAAACAGATCACAAAGCTGTGTTCCTCCTTCCGGCTTACAAGCAGAAACTGAAGTGCGAGGACTCAGTACAGAAAGCAATGCAGTGTTGGGACTGCTTAGAGTCGGTAGAGTGGCCCACGTTCAAGAACTCAGCAGCCAATATAAATGAGTATGTCACAACCATTCTAGACTTCATTAGTACTGCATGCTGAAGAAGTTAATCCAAATGTTCCCCAACCAGAAACTAGGAACAAGCCAAGAGATCCACTTCCTACGGAAATCCAAGCCTGAGGCATTCAAGTTGGGCAACCTTGACCGATATAGGAATCCAGGTGCACCCTTCATATGCCTTGGCTTCCCCCTCTGTAACTGGATTCTCAACCTCCTGATCCATCATAAACCTCAACACCGTGCCCTGCAAAGCTGTGTTATCAGTCGCCTACTATACAGTCTGTTCTGTTTTAATGCATGTTTCTTCAACGCAAATTGGCTTTAATATGATTGAAAAATTTTAGACTGTTATTTGTAGAACACAAACTTTCTTTACCTGTATTGGCTATAATGCTATTCTGGCTCCATTAGTTTAAATGGCATGGCTATTGCGCGATTTTCTTATAATGCGGGATCGCATGAGAACTGAACTATTGCATTATATCAGAACCGACTGTACTCCTTTTACACTCGTGACTGTGTGCTAAATTCCACCCCGACTCCATTTACAAGTTTGCTGACACCACCACTGTAGATCAGATCACAAACAATGAGACAGAATACAGGAAAGTGATTGAGGTGATTAGCAATATGATGTAAAGACAACAATCTCTCAATCGATGTCAGCAAAACAAAGGAACTGGTCATTGACTTCAGGAATTTGAGTGGAGGGCACACCCCTGTCTGCATCAATGCTGCTGAGGTGGAGATGGTCAAGAGTGTCAAGTTCCTGAGAGTGACGATTACCATACATGATGATGCAACAATCAAGAAAGCACACCAGCATCTCTAGCTCTTCAGGAGGATAAGGAAATGCAGCAAAATTCAGCATGTCCACAAGGACTCTTACCAGTTTTTATAGATGCACCACAGAAAGTATCCTATCTGGGTGCATCACAGTGGGGTATGGCAACTGCTCTTCACGAGACCACAAGAAACGACAGAGAATCATGAATACAGACCAGTCCATCACACAAACCAGCCTTCTATCCATTGACTCTATCTATATTTCCTGCTGTCTCAGGAAAGCAACAAATGTAATGAAAGACACCTCCCACCCCAGCTATATTCTCTTCCAGCCTCTTCTGTCTGGCAGAAGATAGACAAACTAAAATACACGTACAAACAAATTCAAGAACACTTCCTTCTCCGCTGTTCAGGCTTTTGAACGGAGCTCTCAAATATTAATTCTGACCTCTCTCTCTCTCCGAGGCTGTAACAATATATTCTCCACTCCTTCTGTTACTCTGAAGCACTTTGTATTGTACAATCTGCCCACATAACATGGAAAACAACACCTTTTGCTATATTTTGGCAAATGTGACAACAATAAATCAAACTCAAACTCAGAGTCAAGGACCAGAGGACATAACCTCAAAATTAGGGATTAGATTACATTACAGTGTGGAAACATGCCCTGCGGCCCAACAAGTCCACACTGACCCACCGAAGCGTAACCCACCCATATCCCTACATTTACCCCTTACCTAACACTACGGGCAACTTAGCATGGCCAATTCACCTGACCTGCACATCTTTGGACTGTGGGAGGAAACCGGAGCACCCTGAGGAAACCCACGCAGACACGGGGAGAACGTACAAACTCCACACAGTCAGTCGCCTGAGGCGGGAAATGAACCCGGGTCTCTGGCGCTGAGAGGCAGCAGTGTTAACCACTGTGCCACCGTGCCGCTCACACATTTAAGACAGAGATGAAGAGAAATTTCTTCTGAAGGTGGCAATTCTGTGGAATTCCTTACCACAGAGAACTGTAGAGGTTGGTTCATTAATATGTTCAAAGCTAGATAGACAAACATTTAACCAGAATGGGACTCAATGGGAAAAGGCAGGAAAGTGGAGCTGAGGGTTATCAGATCAGCCTTGATTGAATGGTACAGCAGAGTTGATGGCTGAACGGCCGAAATCCATTCCTATTTTAAGATCTTAGGAATGTAAACTGATGATAACAAAGTGAAAGACCATGAGCCACGTGTATTATTAAATGTATGTGGGACCTACGTAAGCACATCTAATGTTACACTGTTAGAACCATTGCTACTCAACTTAAAATGAATAAGTCAATCCAAGACACTAATACAACTTTTACATTATATGTCAATAAATATTCAACTGCAAATTTATCATCTTCCATTTGATATTTGTTGGTTTATACAAAAGTAATGTCATTTGAACGTGTCTCAACTAAATGACAGGTGATGATGAATTTGCTATTGCCATTTTATGAAAATACCATTCACTGATTGAAGTGCCATCTAGTGGTAATAAAATCAATTCTAAAACATTAACTACAAAAGCTGGAAAACTGAGGATAGACCTGAAAATGCTAAAAAACAAGTACGAGCAAGAGTGGACCATGTGGTTTTCTGAGCTCCACCATTCAATAAGATTATGGCTGACCTGATCCTCAGCATTAACTATACTGCTGTCCCCATGCTATTTAATTTGATTTTTCAAGACCCAAAATGTCTACGTCAACTACAAGTCAACAATGGTGCTTCTACAATGCTCTAGGGTAGAAAATTCTAAACGTCCACAACTCTAAAAAAATGTTCTATGACCGTATCCTTATGCTTCGTCTGTCAAGCTCCTTCAATATCTTAAATATCAATGGTATCGCCTTCTAATATTCTACATTCCAGAGAATAAGCCCCATGTACTTAGTCGCTTATCAAAGGGCAAGCCTCTCACCCCATGAACCACTTTGGTAAATCTGGTATACTGCCCCCCCCAGTGCAGGCATATCCTTTATAAATAAGGAGACAAAAACTATTTAAAGTATTCTCAATATCAGCTAAGCCCTTAACAACTGATTCTTGTACTCCAATTTTCTTGCATTAAAGGCCAACATTGCATTTGTTTCCCTAATTGCTCATGAATCTACACGATGCCTTTGTTCTTTTTAGGAGAACAGACACATCTTTCTGAATGTCAACATTGTTAGTTTCTGCCTTTTCTGTACCTAATTTCCCACATACTCAAGATGGCAAAAGAGAGAAAAAAAGACAGGGCTCAGAGGAAAAGAGAGATGGGGGAAAAACATATTTTTCTTCCACTAAATGTATAGCTTCACATCTACTAATTTATTTGTTCTCTAATCAAACAAAAGCACTTCTTGCTCACCTTCTCCAGCAGGATGAATAAAAACATAACACAAAGTCAAGGAAACATATCTATCCACCACAGGACTGAAAGCTGGAGGCACAAAACATTCCAGCCAATCAGGAACCACTGTGTGTGAAGCAAGTTATTGTTACACAGTGGGTGGAAGGTGCTTGGAATGTGCAGCCAGGGAGGTGGTAGAAGCAGATGCAATAGCACCATTCAAGAGGCATTCAGACAGATGCAAGAGCAGGCATGGGATGGAGGTATATGGACCATGTGCCAGCAGTGGGGTTAGTTTAGAATCTTAAAAATGATGTCTTAATGAGGAAATGGAGACCATCACATACTCAGGCAGATGAGAAATCGGCAGAAGTTCATCAAGTCATATTACCAGTGGGTTACAGACAGGAGATGCTGCAGGTAGCACATGATCTCCCAGTCGGAGGTAATTTAAGGGTAAGAAAAACTCAAGCTAAAATACATTTTTACTGGTTTGCACAAGGATGTTATTGAATTTTGCCAGTCATGTCATCCATGTCAGGTAATTGGAAAACCACAGGCAGTAATAAAACCCACATCTTTAATACCCATTCTTCCATTTGAGAAATCTTATACAAGAGTTGTAATTGATTGCATAGGACCCCCACACAAAACAAAAAGTGAAAATCAGTATTTGTTAATAATGGATGTGTCCACTAGATTTCCAGAGGCCATTCTGTTCTACAATTCTTTTTGCTGTGAAATTGTGTAAGTTAAATTTTTCATGAGGTACAGACTACCCATACAGATACAATTAGATCAAGGGTCAAACTTTACACCAAAATTATTGAAGGCAGTTATGGATAGTTTTGGATTAAAACAATTCAAATCCAATATGTACCATCCAGAGTAGCAGGGAGCGCTAGAAAGGTGGCATTGGATATTAAAGACCATATTGAGGGCTTTTGGTCAAGATTATCCAGAAGATCAGGATATAGGAATTCTGTTTGTATTTTTTTCCATTAGAGATGCACCAAATGAATCAAGTCCATTTGAATTAGTTTTTGGGCATGACATAAGGGGACGATTAAAATTAATTAATGAGAAGCTGGTGAGTCAGAATTCAGAGACCGCATATTTCGAATGTGCGCGAAATTTTACAGAGCGATTAAATAGTGTGGGAGAGATGGCTAGACAGCATTTAAAAGAATCACAGAATAGGACGAAACAAAAAGCAGATAAGAAATCAAAACTCAATTTTACTAACAGAGATAAAATGTTAGTGTTACTTCCAGTGATAGGCGAATGTTTAAAAGCAAGGTTTAGTGGACCTTATCAAGTCAAAAGGAGATTCAGTGAGGTGATCTAATTGATAAGAACTCCAGGCAAAAGGTAATCTCAGAGTGCGTCATGTGAATATGCTCAAAAGGTATTTTGATAGGGAAAGAAAGTAAACGGAGAATGTATTACCGGTTACAACACAGAGTGAAGAACCAAGCTCAGAGGCTTCTCAATTGGATATTCCTCATATAAAGTTGGGCAATGAGGAAGCTGTCAATGATTTAGATAAATTAAGTTACCTTCCAGAAGAAAATCAAATGACCTGAGTTATTTGCTATTGCATGGGGAGAGATGTGGAAATAAGTCAGGATGTACTAATCTAGTTATGCATGATGGAGAGATAGGAGATGATGTTCCAATTAGGCAACATCCTTATAAACTTAACCCTCTAAAGTTGACATAGGTTCAAAAAGAGATTGAATGCATGCCCAAAAACAACATAATTGAAGTAAGTTGCAGTGACTGGAGCTCACCCATAGTAATGGTGCAAAAACCAGATGGTACCCAATAGTATGTGGACTATCACAAAGTCAATGCAGTTACAGTGTCTGATTCGTATCCAATTCCACGTTTGGAAGTCTGTATTGAAAAGGCGGGACAAACAACTTTTATTTCTAAATTGGACTTACCCAGAGGATACTGGCAGGTACCTTTACCCAAAAAAACCAAAGGCAATTTTGGCTTTCGTAATGCCGAATTGACAGTATCAATTTAAAGTTATGCCATTTGATATGAAAAATGCACCAGCCACATTTCAAAGACTAACCAATAAAGTCATTTCTGAATTACCCAATTGTGCGGTATATATTAATGACCTGGTGATTTTTAGTCACACATGGAAGGAACATTTGCAGCATTTATCAGAATTATTCGACCAACTTCGGGAGGCAGGCTCAGTGATAAACCTAGCTAAGAGTGAATTTGCCAAAGCCTAAGTCACCTTCCTGGGCCATATTATCGAACATGGACAGCTGGCCCCACAGAATGTGAAAACAAAGGTTATTAGAGTTTTCCATACCATTGACGAAGAGAGTACTCTGGTTCGTGGCACTAAGTGGGTTTTATTGGAAGTTCGTACCAGTGTGGCTGCTCTACTCACTGAATTACTAAAGAAAAGCAAAAAACTTTCAGTGGACGGCAGACTGTCAAAAAGCATTTGACAGCCTGAAAGCTGTGTTCACCACTATCCCAGAATTAGCCACACCTAATTATGCAAAGCCATTCAAGGTGGCTATAAATGTGAGTGATGTGGGTATTGGTGCTGTGCTCTTAAAAGACAAGATAGAGAGATCTATCAGACATTTCTCCAGGAAATTGAACATTCATCAACAGAAATTTTCAACAATTGAGACTTGAGCTTGGTGTTGGCATTAAAATATTTATGTTGCCAGTAACGTGTCTGAGACAATCTTATATACTGCTCACAACTCTTTAAAGTTTTTGGAGAACTTTAAGGAGAAGACTTCCAGACTATTTAAGTGGAACTTATAACTGCAGCCATTCAGTTTGAAAATTGTATTTGTGGCAGGGCAAGAAAACATGATTGCTAACGCATTGTTGAGATTGGGATGAGAAACAGCAGCATACAGTGGCAGAATTAAACAGACTGAAATAGAATGCAGTCGGGCATATTTACATGGTTTTAGTTAATGTTTATGCATTGTAGTGTACTAACAGGTTAAGGTTCAGGGATTTCAAAATGCAGCCATCTTTGTATATTGTTGGTTCATTTTTTTTTTAAAAGGTGCAGAGGTGTGACGATACTGCCCCTTTAACAAGGTCATTTTTGTCCTTAGCTTTTTTTCAAGAGGGGTGCCGATCTATCTGGAAGTGGCTACTTTAAACGATGGACAGTGAGGAGTGGCCAATTCTCCCAGTTCAGGTTTTTTCTAGTTTGTTTTGTTTTAGTAGGCAGTCAGAATCTGCTGGTAGCACAGAAGCTGTTACTGAGAAAAAAAAACTCCATGCTTCAACAGATATTTCTTACCTGACTCTTTATCTCTGCAATTTCCCCTGCCTGTAAGAACCAGAGTTTGAACTTACCATTTGCTAAGGGGTGTGTTTTTGGGACGTTGCCTGTATTGGAACAGCTCCTTTGTTAAGTCGTGATTTCAAGTCAGTTGGGTTCCCTAATAATTGTTATTCTATATTGTTTTCTTTTGTTCATTTTTCAACCATAAGTGTGTAAATAAATTCTGTTTTGCTTAAAGCGGAGTGGTTTGACCAGCTGCATCACTCCTGGAACATCTGCCTTTAAAATAAGAAAACATTAAAGTGTTCGGAGGGTGTCAGGGATGGTCCATGACATCTTACATTGGCACCTCTTTATTCTCAGACTCCACCCTCTGGTCCCACACATGCTCATAGAGAAAGAAATATGGGCAAGTTGTTGGAGGGAATCCTGAGGGACAGGATGCATATGTTTTGGAAAGGCAAGGACTGATT
>NC_057729.1:29512317-29518787 GCF_004010195.1 Chiloscyllium plagiosum
TATTGCGGCTGTACAGGACATTGGTTAGGCCACAGTTGGAATATTGCGTGCAATTCTGGTCTCCTTCCTATCGGAAAGATGTTGTGAAGCTTGAAAGGGTTCAGAAAAGATTTACAAGGATGTTGCCAGGGTTGGAGGATCTGAGCTACAGGGAAAGGCTGAACAGGCTGGGGCTGTTTTCCCTGAAGCGTGGGGTTGCCTTATAGAGGTTTACAAAATTATGAGGGGCATGGATAGCATAAATAGACAAAGTCTTTTCCCTGGAGTTGGGGAGTCCAGAACTAGAGGGCATACATTTAGGGTGAGAGTGGAAAGATATAAAAGAGACCTAAGGGTATGTGTATGGAATGAGCTGCCAGAGGATGTGGTGAAGGCTGGTACAATTGCAACATTTAAGAGGCATTTTGATGGGTATATGAATAGTAAAGGGTTTGGAGGGATATGGGCCAGGTGCTGGCAGGTGGGACGAGATTGGGTTGGGATATCTGGTCGGCATGGATGGGTTGGACCGAAGGGTCTGTTTCCATGCTGTACATCTCTATGACTCTACGACCCTGTTGAGCCTCTTAAGAATCATGCGTTTTTCAATGAGATCATGTTGTATTCTTCTAAACTCCTGTAAGAAGAGCCTCAACCTATCTAGCTTTTGTTTAAAAGTCAATCTCCATACTGGGCATCATCCTAGTGAACCTTCTCTGAACTGCCTCCAATGAAGTAGCTTTCCCCAAATAATTTTTCTCACACATCAGCATTCATCACTGCATATAGCTCATACCACATAACAACTGCCGAGTCAACATCAATGCAATGTAGTTCAGAGTACCATTGTTATATAGGTTGCTACTTATGCAACTCAGTCACCATTGAAGATCAGATTTTCCAAGAAGCTCAGAGACAGGAGTAATTGCCATTTTGAAAAACATTCCTTGCTCAAACCCTTGGAGGTTTTGGAAATTTCATAAGCATAAACTCAAACTGAACAATAATAAAATTAATAATTCTAACATACAGTGAATAGAAACTCCACTACTCAGTTTCAGAAGGAAAAAGGTTTGGCCATTGTTTACTCAGAGACTGTTAAAGGAACAGAAATGTATTGGGTTTGGAGCCTATAGGACTGAGCAAAGGTCACTTTCAATACCCATAATGTCAACAAAGTGTGCACCATATTTACAAGCTGACGATGCTAAAATATAACTGATAAATCAGAAAGTACCCAATATTTTGTACTCGAAAGCAGAATACATTCACTTTGAAGAATCTTCACACATTGAATTCCAATCGTCACTACACCAAAAGTCATCATGTAAAGTACAGATTTTTAAACAGAAAACTTTTATTTGTTTGCATTGGAGAAATAAATGATTTAGAAAAAGTGCACCACCTATTGACCAAAGAGTGACAATATTAGAGGGCTGGAGCATTTTTGGCCAATGCAGAACTTCAGTCAATACGGTATCATAGGAACCGTTACATTAAACATGCACACAAACTCTCACACATACCAATACAATGAAGAACATAAATTCTGCTCCTGTAATAGTAAGTGATAGGTATATGTTGATCAGACCTCAAGAAGTATCACTCCTGTTAGAGCATAAGAAATAAGTATGGGAGTGGGACATGTGGCTCTTCAAGCCTGCTCCATCATTCAAGATGATCATAGCTAGTCCTGATGTTCATTACATTCACATTGAAAGTGTTCAAAAATTGGGATGTCAAAGTGAAAAGAATGAAGTCTTAAAATAAACTGGAATGTTAATAACTCTTCCCATGCAATTAAGAAAAAAGACAATCACTTTCACCTGCTTTATTGTCATACATCAACAAATAAGCGATCACACTCAAAAATGGGTGCAAAATAATTAGCAACGCAAGTTGCTATACAGAATTTGTAGATATTCATTCATGTCAGCAATCTTCCATGTTGGCTTTTATAACATAAAAGCTCAATAATCCCAAGCTACAGAATGAGAATACATTAGCTTGTTTCATGCTCAAAAATATTGCACAGATTTAATCAAAAAATCCAATACTGAAAGATCACTTATCCATATTATATCCACACTATATGCAACTGGAATGTTTCTTTTGGTGGTGGGGGTGGAGAGATAGGTTTTGGAGGCAGAAGACCAGACAAGAAATGTCACTGCACTTATAAATCTAATACTTTAGAAAAATTAAAGCTGACAAACCAGAGAATGGATTTAATTTCTGAACATTAAACAAATAAAAGATTTTTATGTCACGTCATACATTTAGACTGGAAAAAGTTTCTGTTCTAGTTTGATGCCAAAGGCCAGTAAAATTATCCACATTTTGTTTAAAATTGACATAATGGAGTACTCTCAGCCCCAGATGAATATTTAATAGACTAATTTATTCTTTCATCTACTATTTTAGTGGTGTTAACCGATTGATGTTAGAAAGTGTTAAGATAGTAGATGACAGAATGTTATAATGATTATATAGTCATTTGTAAGGCATGTAAAGTGAAGAAGGAGCAGAGTTAGTAATCAATTATGATTGGATTAGATTAGTCAAATGAATCATCTATAACCTTATTTCTATCATCTAGGGAAAACTATAATAAGTCACACTGAAAACACCAATAATGAATTTGCAAATGCTACCTGCCCTGTACAATTGCACATAAAAGCTGAAGACAGACACAATATAGCACATGCAGTAAATGCTACGTTTGTTGTGTTTCTGAAAGAAAACCTGAGCTACAATAATCGCTGCACTACTTAACTTTACATTTTTCTCCTTGATACCCTGCAGATTTCTAATGAATGTTTGTATGTGCAAAAAAAATTGTGGCAAATTAATGGAGAAATTATATTGTCTTAAAAAGAAAAATGTATATGTCATGTATTCAGTGTAAAAATGATACATTTAAATTCAAAGTATGCAAAGGGTCAGTGTTCTGGTTACAATACTGATTGCTCATTGTAAAGTCTCCTTTTGTTGGTAAAATATGCATGTAACCAGCCTCTGAAATGGAAAATAGATTTATGAAACATTGATTCTTTATAGACAGAAATAGGAACTGGTTTATGACAGCAATGAAGCCAAGTAATGCAAAGTGAATTGCAGGTCCATTCAATTTCAGGCACTTTCCCAAGCTACCAATTTTGATTGTCCCATCCATCATCCACAGTTCCTTCACTTTCTTTCTTCGGCGACTTTTTATTTTTGCTTTCCCCACCTGCTGCCCAATTATCATCCCAACTGTCCCAAGCATTGCTACCGTTTGCTTGTTTTTTCATGCTGTTCTCGGTGCCCCACGCATCATCATTTTTTTCACCTGATCCCCAAGCACCAGCATGAGATGGCATCTTCATCTTGGAACTCTCATCCTGATCAAAATTTTCCCAGAAATCATCTTCAAGTCCACTGTTCTGATAACTTTCTCCAACCGGGTGGCTGTAGTAAAGAGAATACAACAGACTTCAGAAGTGATCAGGCATTTGAAAAATAATTTGTAATGCAAGCTGGACCTTGTACAAGATTTTCAATTTATGCACGAGATGGTGTATGCGCTTTTGTGCCACCAGACGAGACCACTAAATTTAATGTTACAATCTGACTAAGGACCAGTATTCATTTTTAAGTTGATAAATTGAGATCCCAGGTCACGTCCTACGTGTATAAAGTCACAAAATTCCACAGTTTTGAACAAAGAATGATAAACTACTTTACAAAAAGTTGTAGATTGTATTACTGTTCAAACTTATATTCCAGCATCCAATTAGAGTTACCCTAAGATAATTATTAATAACAAACAAACCTGATTGAATACCCTATAGAACACACCGAATACCAAATGTTGTCAAGACAGATCCCACTCAGTGAGCCTAATTAGTGACATTATGGGACATCAAAATTTTACTGAAACTTTACAAGGGTTTCCAATTCTTCTCTTTCAAAGATCTAGCTTCAAATGCTCCCTCGAAAGCCACTCCATCATGGAATTCCTCAACAACTACTCACATTTGGATAATCCACCTTCCATTCCCGGGTCTACAAACCTGGATTTTGGAAACTACACTCTAGAACTTACTCTCAGGCACAAATGCAGCTTTTCAGGGACAGCTAGCTTTACCAAGCCTCCAATACTGCTGCTGCTGAATTCTCCACTGCCCCATACCCCCCCAAAACATTCTTCAAGGACTTACCTCACCCCTAACTCCAACACTTAGTTACACCTGCTGGCTCCAAGAACATCCCAGAGTCCCAAGTGCACAGAGCTATCCAAGTACTCTTGGGACATCTGAGTTCTAGTACACAGAACTGACCATCTTCTCAGCAGCACAACTTTAACAGCAGAATGTTTCTGCCTGAAAGCTGCAAGAAGCTCTGTCTCATTCTCCAAATGCCTCTGACACTTGAAGTATTCTTCAGTGATCCATGAACAGTTTTGTTTACCTACTGAAAGCCTTGCAATAAGATCTGCCCTTGCTCCTTGGCAGAATTGAACTCAAGCGTAGCAATCCCTTAGAACTCTGTGTACCCCGAATTTTGCAAAATTTCAGAGTTTGCTGGCTTACACAGTAGGAATTGCATGCAAAAGAGAGTATTTGAGCACAGTTGCAATATCAATGCATTTTAAAAATGTCACACATCAACACTCCAATAAAGTTCTGTAGTTCTGTAACAGTTCAAAGATTCACCTAATTGAGTGAGGGTATCATATCTGTCCCATAGTTCTACCTCAGAAATAGAACAGGCTAGCCTTCCAACCAGTTACAAACCTGGATGCCCTCTGCGATTACATGCAGTGGCATAAAACATAAATATAAAATACCATAAAACTCTTGATCTCATGACCCCAAAATTGCAAAGATATTTCCATATTTATTTTAAAGAAACGATCAAGTTGTTGAACACAAAGCTAATTTATTACTAGTCAGAACGAAATACTACACAAACTGGGCATGGCAAATTTTACCATAAATGCACACAACTTCAGTGTCATACCTAAACCTTCTCACTGAAGAATATTGCATACATTGGAATCTCCAACATATATTAAAAAAAAATTGATTTGATAAATAGATGGGGGTGGCAAATCGTCGACAGAAGGAAACAGTTCTAATAATTTCTATTTGGATCATAGGCATAATTGTCCAAAGAATAGAAGAGAACATAATTCTGTTAATGTATTAAACTTGTTATTTCTGGATCCATAATGATTCATTAAACTATTAAGTTCTACAAATGTGATGGTTTTATTTAAATTTATTTAAATGTGTTAAGTTGCACATTACCTTTCAGAATCCTTATTGGTAAAGAAAGAACTGACATCTTGCCACCCTTTAACGGTCACTCCCTGCACCTATGAATGTTATTAAAATGCTTGAAACATCATTCCAGTATAAATCTAAAATCATATTTAATTATATACACAAATTAAAAAAAATAAGAATTGATGCTCTAACATCAGCTATTAGTCTTCTATTACTTAAACCAAGAAAACAAATACAGTTCCTCACATCAATGTTATCATTATCATACAATACTCAGTAAAGTATTAGAACTCAGGTTATAACCAGTTTAAATAGACTAAACCTTTTCCTACATACTAAGTTGGGGAAACTCATGTAACAGTCCAATGAATTAAGTATTTGATCACTGAGGTATCAATATAATATCGAAATTTCATTCAATATACAATATTACAATAAAATATTAAATCAGAACATAATTCCAGAACCACACACATCTTAAGGCTAACCATGATTCAAGTTATCAAATCTTCCTCAGAACCAAACTTTAAAATTATGTATTGGTTCTCTCTGCAATTTTAATAAATAAATCACTTTTCCACATAGACACTCACCGCATCAATTATCATTGATAGCAAAAAAGAGGAAAACACAAAATTAGTACTGAATCAAAAAGGTTTGCATGACCACTCTAAGACAGATTTCATACCTGGCAACTGTGCAGCCAAGAAATTTATATACAATTCTGATGTGAACTGTAATGTTATCTAATTTTGCTTAATGGTTACATTAAATGTACAGTGCAAGTCCAGAGGGAGTCTCAACCGATTTCACTCTGGTGTGAGGTTGGCTTCACTTCACATTTGTACAGCAGGGTTGATACCAGATCACAACTATGTTCAAGGGCAAAGAACTACACGCAAGACTGAAATACCCAGTAGGAGAGTCACAGCACTCCATCCACTCCACCCAGGAATTCCTAAAAATCATCAAAAACACCAAAATAGAGGAAGACGAAACAATGATCTCATTCGACGTAACAGCACTGTTCACCTCCGTCAACATCGACCTGGCAAAGGAAACACCTACCACACTTTTAGAAGAGACCATCACACACACTCCAACCACCATCAATCACATTACCAACGAAAACATCATGAAGCTAGTGGACCTGTGCCTCACCACCCAGCTCACCTTCAACAACATAAACTACAAACAAACCAACGGCACACCCATGGG
>NC_057729.1:29519622-29526548 GCF_004010195.1 Chiloscyllium plagiosum
AGAGAGGTTCGTGTCTTTTTGTGGCTAGCTGGTTTTCGTGTATCCTGGTGGCTAACTTTCTTTCTGTTTGTCCTACATAGTGTTTGTGGCAGTTCTTGCATGGAATTTTGTAGATGACGTCGGTTTTGTCCGTGGGTTGTACTGGGTCTTTTCAAGAAGAGCAGATAGTCAAAAAATACAGTGAGCATATTCCTCAAGAACAAACCACGACAAGCAGACCAAACACAGCCAGAAACCCTAACCACCTTACCATATATCAAAGTTGTTTCAGAAATGACAGCCAGACTACTAAGACCCCTCGGAATCCTAGTAGCACACAAACCCACCAACACTCTCAAACAAAAACTAACAAACTTAAAAGACCCAGTACAACCCATGGACAAAACCAACGTCGTCTACAAAATTCCATGCAAGGACTGTCACAAACATTACGCAGGACAAACAGGAAGTAAGTTAGCCACCAGGATACACGAACACCAGCTAGCCACAAAAATACATGATCCTCTCTCCCTCGTAGCCCTATACACAGATGAAAAAAAACCCTCCATTTCAACTGGGACAACACATCTATCCTGGGACAGGCTAAGCAAAGACATGCCAGAAAATTCCTAGAGGCCTGGCACGCCAACCACAACGTCATAAACAAACACACAGATCTAGATACCATCTATCAACCCCTCAGAAAACGAACAGGAAATGACATCTATCAACCCCTCAGAAAACGAACAGGAAATGACATCACCACAAACCCCATCCAGGACAAAAATATAAATAGCAAGCAGGAGACAACAGCTTCGCTTCACTTGGAGATCGCCACTGATGATGTTACCTAGCCAGGTAATGAAACGTCTGGATATCAAACCTACAGCTCAGCAAGCAAACCTACACTCTAAACCTCAACCTGAGCTACAAACCTTCACAAACTTTGCAAACTAATGCTGCTGCACATAAAATCTTTACAGTTTCTATTCCATTAGTGAGTTTCCCAGCTCAACTGACAGCTGTAGTTTTAAGAACTTGATTTTTTTTCCCCATCTTATAAAATTTAGTTTTATACTGATCCAGGAAGGCACTGTGAACTATTGTTTTTTCAACAATGTGGCCTTTAACCTGTTCTAGCATCAGTTGCACAGTATATGAAGGCTGGCTTTGAGACTTGACCAGCTGCATCTTTCTTCATACCTTATTAGCAATGTGTGACACACCAATGGATACATCATCTAAAAATTTCCCATCTTTCACCTGTATATATAAAAATGCCTACAATTAAAAATAAAGGCAGTTTTGAAAGTTACACAACAATTTACAGAATACCTTTATCGATGAAAAATAGAAGAGTGCAAATATCCAAACATTCTCTAGGTGATGATAAATATCGAGATCAAAAGGTGGGAATATAATAAAACTATCAGTGATTTTAAGAACGGATAGTGACCAAGACATTATCAGAAATAAATGGACATTGCACCAAAAGGAAGTGTATCAATGTCTGACCATTTTGATGAGCTCCTCTGAAGAAAAAAGGGAAGCATAAAAAGTTAGCAAGATATTTCAAAGCATGGGGTTTCGGAGCTAACAATGTTTGTAACTGGTGGAGTGATATCTAAAGATCAGAGGCAGACACAATGAAGTTGCCATTAAAGAATAACATATTTTTAACAAACTAATATACATCTTTATTTGTCAATCATTTGACTTAAAATTTTCAAAGTGCCACATACGAATATGGACAAGGTGGTAGAGAGAGGAGGAACAATCAGGCTTTCTTCAGTTTCCACAGTTGAATAGTTTGTAAGCAGTATTTGTCTCAATTGTGACACAAGATTTAAAAGAACAACCAGTTGGGAAAGATATTAGAAAATCAGAAGCAGCTATGGAATTGCATCCCACCTGAAGTCAGTGCCTTCAGGCAGAGTACAGAAAGTTAGAATGCTTTCAATAATAACACTTATTCTTCCTTTTTGAAGGAAGATACATGAAATCATTAGGTAATTAATCTGCTAAACAAAACATAAAAAGATCAAAAATGAAATTATTAGCTATATCAGATGTTACTATTAGCACAAATACTAGGCTAAAATAGCGACTTCACCTCTCTATTCATACAATGCTGCCTGCAGGCAGTCATTTCTTGGGATATACATCTCCAGAAGCAGAACACACCCAAAATCTGGTTTGGTTTCTATGGTGACTGATAATAAAGGTGAATGGCCACTGAACATATTGGCTGATTACATTAAATATCTAGGCTAATGTGATTTCCATGCTACCTGGCTGTACACTGGAACAATTTAAACAGACAACTTAACAAGTAATATTATGACACCAATTAGACTCAAAGCAGTCCACAGTAACATTTCACCACATTCCACTGCTTGGAATTTTACACCACACCTGGCTGTACACTGGAACAATTTAAACAGACAACTTAACAAGTAATATTATGACACCAATTAGACTCAAAGCAGTCCACAGTAACATTTGATAAGGTACCACATAAAAGACTCATGACAAAGATAATGGCAGATCAAATTAAGGGAGATGTGGCGAAAGGAATGGAGGAATTCTTGAGGGTAGATTGCAAAGAATGAAGATCAAACAGAAGTCTTTGCAATGAAGAGATATGCTGAACAGTATTCTACTGGGATCAGTTTCAACCCTGCTGTTATATTTTGCACATGTGAAAAAACATACTCAGAGGCAGACTGAAAATTGTTTATTCTAATGTGTGGACAAGAGGATGTGGCAAATGAAGAAAAGCATTATCAAGACTGGAACAGTCCATAAAAGTAGAATAAGCACATACAGTTCAATACAGAAATAGTTAGAAGTAACAGCCTTTGGAATCAGAAGTGAAAGAAATACATTTCAAATAGTAAGATTTTAATTGTACAGGAATAAAAGAGGATCATATCTACATATGTATATCCCAGGTGGCAAAGCAAGATTAAAAATAAAGCTTTTTTTGTTGTATATAGAAGCACAGAATGTAGGAATGATGACGCAATGTTGAACTTGAACATCCAGACTTCAATTACTTGGAACACTGTGCACAATTTCGGACATCCCATTATAGGACAGAAATCAAAGTAGAAACAGCGCCAACTACCAGTGAAATGGACTGTCTTTGATGTGCATTCTAATATATATGGAATATTAAAACACTAACTGCCAAAGGAATATGACAACAAAATGTACAATTAAACATCAATAAAACCATAAAAAATCATCCACAGGTAGGTGCACGCAATATAGACCAATAAGCATAAAGAAGCGCAGAATTCACTATTTCTGAAAGTAGTATTACTTATTAGCTTCAAGTATCCTTATAGGAATGAAACACGCACCCAAGTAGCATGGAATGAGGCTTTAAACATTTAACTAAAAACAGAATACGAATGCCAAAACTGTTCAAAACTAAATGCCTCAAACAAAAATACCACAAAGATAAATATTAAAAGTAATGGTACCTTTAGAAGTTTGATTCTCTAAAATCCAATACCATTACCATAAAATGAAAAATACTTTATGGCTAATAAGTTATAAAATGTAACACAAACAGATAAATAGTCTGCACAATTTCAATACAAACAATGGGTCAACTTTTACTGTAAAGATATCCCTGCTGTTTATGGATAAATGGTACATTGACTTCAGATTAAAGCAAATATTCACAGCCACACCACAGTTAGTAGCACTCTCACCTCGGTCAGCAGGATGTCAATTCATATCCCATACATAGTTTGACCACAAAAATCGACTCAGAGGTCACAGGACAACAGGTTATAGTCCAATAGGTTTATTTGAAATCACAAGCTGTTGGAGCACTGATCGACCATTAGGTGAAGACCTGTTTGTCTATAATCTACTGTCGTGAGACATCTGCCTTTGTCCACCGCAGTACAACACAGGCACCTCTACATCATGGCTACCAGAAAAATCAAGAGTGCAGTATTGAGGGAGTGTTGCATTTTTGGAGGTGCTATCTTTTGACATTTCACCAAGGTAGTGTCTGCCTCTCCAGGTGAGCATAAAGGTTTTCATGGTAATATTTCTAAGAGCAGAAGGGCTGTCCTCTGTATCCAGGCCAGTATTTAACCCTCAATCTGCATCACAAAAGTAGATTATCTGGTCATTATCATCCTGATGTTTGGAGGAGTTTTGGGGTGTGTGCAAAGTGGCAGCTCAGTTTCCTGCAATGGCTATGAAACACTTTGAATTTCATGACTGGCATACATTGAATGAGGAGACACTACTGATATTTGCAGAGTGGCCACAAATTAAACTCACTGCAAATATTTAGGATTAGTAATTAATATACTATTTTTAGTTATGCACTTTAATCACCAGAAATCAAATTTCTATGGCACTGCAAATTAAATATTTTTTTTTTTACTTACTTGCTGGTGAAGAATATTCAGGTGTTGCCAGAATGCAACTGGAGGGTCCAGCTGAATAGTTATCCAGGAGTTACAGAAGAATGTTTTAATACAGTAACATTTCCTGGGCAACAACTAAATTTGAGTGATCAAAACCCTTTGAATTCTGACTTTAAAGGGACTTCAGAGGGGTCTAGAAGCAACTCAATTTCCTGGTCAATTCTCATGGCGTTGACTGCATGAGGTATTCTGCATAGTCCTAATGCACAACTCCAGCAACACAGTGATCATTGAAATATCTGGGCCAACTAGCTGCAGAAAATTGTCTGCCAACCGATTACATCCTCTTGATTGGGAAAACGATTGCCCAAAACTCAAGTAGTAAGTTTTTAAGTACATTAGTGCACTGATAATAATTTTGAGCTCCTCAAGCAGGGTTGCATTACCTTGTCCTGAGCAGGTTTAATGACATTCTCATTAATTGTATGACTTAATTCTGTAGCCTATTTAAAAACAAGAAAGAGTTCATCAGTACTGAAATGAATGCATCGCAAATTTATTTCAATCACGAGAAGCAAATAGTTTAAGGATACACATGCTTCAGCTTGAACCACAATACATGCAGACAAGACACAAGGACAATGTCAACAAAACAGGCTTGCATGACATAGCAATCAAGGTTTCAGTCAAACATCTATTTCAATATTGCATGAATTCAATCTAATGCATGAAACACAAGAAGGACGCAGTCCTGTTTTTAAGTTCAGTCAGGCATATAGTTTAAGCTGAGTTCGAATTCTAAAGGTCTCTCCCAAGTAACTATTAAAGAGATCCACGCTGCATTATTTTAAGAGTTTTTAATGTCCTGTGCCCTGCTTAGGATTTATGTTCAAAATTTCATTTTCAGTACAGAAAAACTTTAATATAAAGAGATAAATTCAACTTTCATGGGGGTGCAAAACAGACAAGAGCAAATCAACCACATGCACTGCTGAAAAAGAAGTTGAGTCGAGGGAATGGAAGGTGGCCAATTCATAACCACTGGTTTTCTACTTCTACCAAAGCAGAATTTTACCTCCAAGGCGCAAAATAAAATTTTACTGGATAGCCTCCAAATTCATTTCGAAAAAAGATTGTTGACCAGTTAGCTAAATTTCCACTGTAGAAGAGAATTTTCTGCGCTAGTATGTAATCACATTTGTAAGCCATTAACTTTTACAATTACTTAGACTCTGTGACCTTTGAAGCTTTCTATCTAAATCAGTAATAAAACTATAATAAAGCTATAAAGGTCTTCCACAAAGGCAGGAAAGATTGTGTGTGTCTGGAAAACAATGTTAGTATGATTTTGTTTACAGAAATATTTCAATTTTAAAAGGCTTTATTGGCTATATTACACAAGTTTGTGAGATTTCCTGCTTGTATACAAAGCTGGACTTGAAACACAAAGGATTACAAACAAACATAAATGCAATGCTGAGACTGAGCTGTTAGTATACCTGCATGGTGATGACATGAAAAGGATCTGATGTCTGACTCGGTCAAATAGCCTGCCATAACTCAGAATCCAAACCAACACTAAGTGCGGCTAACAACGCTGTGACACAAATTTTTTTCCCAAAAACATCTATCAGTGGTTTCAGGACAGAAACCACTTATGTAAAACAAATTTAAAATATTATGGGTTCTGGAGTTCTGAAATAAAACCAAAGTGCTGCAGAAGCTCAGCAGGTCTGGCAGGTTCCATGGAGAAAAGGAACAGAATTAGTGTTTTTTCACGCAGAGGGTGGTACATATATGGAATGAGCTGCCAGAGGATGTGGTGGAGGCTGGTACAATTGCAACATTTAAGAGGCATTTGGATGGGTATATGAATAGGAAGAGTTTGGAGGGATATGGGCCAGGTGCTGGCAGGTGGGACGAGATTGGGTTGGGATATCTGGTCGGCATGGACGGGTTGGACCGAAGGGTCTGTTTCCATGCTGTACATCTCTATGACCCTTCTTCAGAACTGGAAAAGTGGAAAATGATGTTGTTCCACCTAGTTTACCCAACCACTTTCTACAATGTAAAACAATATAGACATTTTCAACCTCTCTCTTCAGTCATACCAGACTCGAAAGGTTAACGCTATTTCTCTTTCTACAGATACTGCCAGATCTATTGAGTTTCACCAGCACTTTGTTTTTAAAACAATACGTGAACTTGGTTCGATACTTTTACTTACTTAGAGTCACAGAGTCAGAGACGTACAACATGGAAACAGACCCTTCGGTCCAACCCGTCCATGCCGACCAGATATCCCAACCCAATCTAGTCCTACCTGCCAGCACCTGGCCCATATCCCTCCAAACCCTTCCTATTCATATACCCATCCAAATGCCTCTTAAATGTTGCAATTGTACCAGCCTCCACCACTTCCTCTGGCCGTTCATTCCATACATGCACCACCCTCTGCATGAAAAGGTTGTCCCTTAGGTCTCTTTTATATCTTTCCCCTCTCACCCTAAACCTATGCCCTCTAGTTCTGGACTCCCTGATGCCAGG
>NC_057729.1:29527272-29549677 GCF_004010195.1 Chiloscyllium plagiosum
TTACCACCCTTCTTAAACAGTGGCACCACGTTAGCCAACCTCCAGTCTCCCGGCACCTCACCTGTGACAACCGAAGATATAAATATCTCAGCAAGAGGCCGAGCAATTCCTTCTCTGGCTTCCCACAGAGTTCTCGGGTACACCTGATCAGGTTCTGGGGATTTATCCACCTTTAACCGTTTCAAGACATCCAGCATTTCCTCCTCTGTAATCTGGACATTTTGCAAGAAGTCACCATCTATTTCCCTACAGTCTATATCTTCCATATCCTTTTCCACAGTAAATACTGATGTAAAATATTCATTTAGTATCACCCCCATTTTCTGTGGCTCCACACAAAGGCCGGGTTGCTGATCTTTGAGGGGCCCTATTCTCTCTCTGGTTACCCTTTTGTCCTTAATATATTTGGATTCTCCTTAATTCTATTTGCCAAAGCTATCTCATGTCCCCTTTTTGTCCTCCTGATTTCCTGATGCATAAAAGCTGACCTCTACTACCAGCTAATATGAAGTCGGAATAAAATTGAAGTTGAAGGGAAAAGAGAAAAATTAATGGAGTTCTTTATACCATGACAAAATATCATTACAATGATAATACTAGTGGTACCTTCAGACAATTTCTGGACTGCTAAATGGAAGAGGTAAACCACAGCTCAGCAACAACTTAAAAGGTTCCAATCATGCATTTAAAACACTTGATAAACACTCATTACTTGTGCAGACAAACTTATGATTCAAAGCAAATTCCTAAAATTTGAGTAATCACATAAAATCAAAGTGATGTTGATCAAAATAAAAGGAGGATATTGATGCTACACATTGAACGAACACTGTTGCTAGTAAACAATCTATCGTGCTTGGAAAACGAACACTTTACCGGCTCAGACTGCTGCTTGTAGCCCCAAACCTTTATCCAGCAAGAAAGCAACAAAGGACAGAACAACCACTTTTAGCAATTCAAAAATTCCCAATATTATTCCTCATTACCAAGGCGCCACTCTGCCCCAAACCAAAACAAGATTATTTAATATGCATTCAATGCCGTAAATATGAATTGCATTTGAAAAGCTGGTTAATCTGGAGTGGAAAATCTAAATTCCAGTCCTTTGATTGTTCTGCCAAAGCCTGTTATTTTGGGTGCTAAACTATCTCAGCCACATCTGACAGTAGTTGACATACAGAGTATGGAACAACATGAATAAAGAAAAAAACAGGTACCTTTTGTGTTGCCTGACTTCCAAGTTTCACTGCCTGGTGAGCAAAATAATGATTAATTTCACCCACATATCTTCAGTACTTTTCATCATTAATCTTCTTTTAACATTACTCTCCTTCAATATACAAACTTGTCAAAGAAAACCACATTGAAAATGTCTTAATTAAACAAAGAATGTTTTTGTGCCTGACTTTTGCTTTTTTTTTTAAACACACACTGCTTACAAAAATGTAGAAGCAACAATTGTACTTATTTTTTTAAAAAGAAGTGCTTAGACTTTTGAATTTCTCTTTAACATCAACTATTAAATTAACAACATATGAAAGGTTCAGCAAACATCAGTAACAAAATAAAAATGCATTACTGCATTTACCCAATTGAAAATCTGTTTCTGGATATAAAAGCAGAAATTGCAACAGTGCTACTTACACCTTCTTTTGCAGCTGATGCAAACTTAGTGGCCCCAACAGTAAAACTGCTCCAGCCCTGTAAAATAGTGAATATATCCTAAATTAATTAAGGCCATTCATTAGATTTTGATTTCTGAGATGGATTTGAATTTCCAAATTTAATAATGGACAATAGTTCAGAAATTTGGTAATGTGAAGCTTTGAACAACTGAACTTCTAAATCATATTGACCATTTTTCTGTTCTCTTCCCACAAGCTCCAGTCAAGCTGACCATAGGTCAAGTAGCTAAGCAGTGTTTGCAAATAACTACGAGAGAAGATTCCATACATTCATATGGACGGATCAAAGGACTTGAGCACTGGGCTAAAGTTTGAAAACTTAAACATACCCATTTATATGCATGGCTAGAAATTCAAGTTAGTATTCATAGATTTCAAAATAAGGTTACCAAAAATGAAAACTTTATATTAGTTAAAAACAAAAGGTTAGCAGAAAAATAACCCAGGTATTGATCTTGAGACCAAAAGAGAAAATGCTGGAAAATCTCAGCAAGTCTGGCAGCATCTGTAATGAGAGAAAAGAGCTGACGTTTCGAGTCTAACTGACCCTTTGTCAAAGCTTTGACAAATGGTCAGTTAGACTCGAAACGTCAGCTCTTTTCTCTCATTATAGATGCAGCCAGACCTGCTGAGATTTTCCAGCGTTTTCTCTTTTGGTTTCAGATTCCAGCATTTGCAGTAACTTCCTTTTACTGATCTTGAGATCCTTACTATATATTGCAAATGTATTAGCAGATCTGTCAAACTTAGAGTAGACCTGTGACAGCACATTCATAAGCCAGAAAGACTTGAATATAAAGTCCAGACTGACATTTCAGCATAGCACTAAAGAAGTTCTGAAGAGCAATTGATCATTCACCACCTTGTCTTATGTGTCTTATGTGACTAGTGTTTCCGCTTATAAAAAAAATTACTATAATTCTTTGATGAGAAGGAAGTTTGAAAGGTGCATTTGGCAGTTTTATCTTTTTTAAACATGATATTGCTCCAAAATGTCACCAAGGTTGCAATGTGGGACTCCTGAGCTGGAGCTGGTCTGTGCTGACCACTTTGTTTCTTTTTATTCCCTCTCTGTTTTCACATTTTTTTTCTTTTTAACCTCCTATCCTCTGTGATGTCTGGGCTGAAATCCAGCATGGACCCAGACTTGAGGGGGGAGTCCACCACAGGCTGGGTTGGAAGGCCTGTTATTCTGAACTCCTATTTCTTTATTTTTCTAATTTTGTTTTCACATAAGAATACCTTGGTACCTAAGATAGCACCCTAAGTAGAGACTTGTAAACTTTTCATTGTCCTCATGCAAGTACGTGACAATAAAGATAATTCTTGCTTAGTGATAATTAGAATCATTTATTATAGGGTCAGGTATCATAGCCTCTTAAGGCTAGAAAATCTAACTGTCATAAGCAAGCATGAGGTAAGAATGACATTTAGTTAAACAATGTGCCCCATATGTTCTTGAAACTACAAAGCCTAAATAGTATTACTGCAATTTCCAGCTAACAGTCAGAAATTGTCACATTAACAATCATAAGAAATATTTGTGATACCAATGTAACTGCATTTTTTACATTGACTATTCAAAGAATATTACAACACTTTATTTGAAAATCAATATACAGAACAAAAATCTTATGTCTCAGAGTAAGTTGTTAAAGCCAGCATAAAATCAATTTTCCTCAATAAACAGAGTTAAGTAATTTGTACTATAAGTACAGAGTTCAGATAACAGGTACAAGGTTACTCCCAAATCTTTATCACAAGATAAAATATACTTGAAAACAGTGTCACTTGGTGGTCACGCATAATTAAAATTAGGTATTAACTAGTAGTCCAAAAAAAAGGTCTCCCATGAGAGTTCTGAAGTAAAACCATAACTATAACAAATCCAAGATTATTTCATACCGAATAAAGAGAAGTCATGGCGTTGTTGAGAAAATCATCTTCCTTTTTCTGAGGAGATGGACTGTTTCCAAATCCAACGTAACGATTATCCTGACTACCAAATCCTCCGCCACTTTAAAGAATGAAAGGAAATTAATCATCACTCCATCAACTGAAAAACAACAAAAGGAAACAAAATACATCACAGATACCTAGATAGAAATGTAAAATTTTACCTTTGATAGGAATTATCATCGTTGAGCCAGTCCTCAAACATTTTATCAGTAGATGATCCAGGAGCTTGGTTAGGTCTGGAACTACCAAAGAAAATATGTAATACCATAAATGGAGAAAAAAAAAATGTATCTGTAACAGTGACATATCGATATAACAAAGTGGTACATGATGATTCCTCAATGCTTTTTTAGCTTGAAACACAAGAATGGAAAGCTTTCAACAAGGTTCTGCATGGTAGATTAATTAGTAAAGTTAGGTCACATGGGATTCAGACTCAGCTTGTTAATTGGATACATATTGGCTCAACAGCAGGAGACAGAGTGATGGTGGAGGGTTGCTTTTCCAACTGTCACCAGCGATGTTGCACAGGGATTGGTGCTGGGTCCTCTTATTTGCCATTTATACAAATGAGTTGGACGACAATATAGAAGGCATGATTAGTAAATTTACGGGTGACACCAAAATTGGTGGCATAGTAGATAGTGAAGAAGGTTTTCTAAGATTATAAAAAAGTGAACTTGATCAACTGGGTCAATAGGCTGAAAAATGGCAGATGAATTTCAATCCGGATAACTGTGAGGTATTGCAATTTGGTACAAAAACCAAGGGTAGGGCTTATACAATTAATGGTAGGGCCTTGACTAATGTTGTAGAACAGAGGGAACTTCGAGATTCAGGTACATAATTCTTTCTACAGGGTGGTGAAAAAGGTGTTTGACATGCTTGCCTTGACTGCTTTGTTCTTTTGAGTATAGGAGTTGGGAAATCATGTTGAGGTTGTACAAGACATTGGCAAGGCATCTTCTGAAATACTGCCTCAGTTCTGGTCACCCAGTTATAGGAAGGACATTAGCAATGTGGAGAGGGTTCAGAAGAGATTTACCAGGATAATTCTGGGTATGGAAGGTTTGAGTTATAAAGAAAGTCTGGGTAGGCTGGGTCTTTTCTCACTGGAATGTCGGAAGTTGAGAGACAAACGGATAGAAGTTTATAAAATAATGAGGGGTAAAGATAGAGTAAATGGTAGTTGTCTTTTCCCTAGGAGATTTTAAGACCAAGGGGTCACATTTTTAGTGAGAGGAAAGAGATTTTAAAAAGATCCAAGGACAAATTGGGTAAACAGAGAGTGGTGCGTATGTGGAATGAACATCCTGAGGAAGTGATGGATGGGAGTACAATTACAACGTTTTAAAGACATTTGAATTAGTATATGAATAGCAAAGGATTGGGGTGATATGGGCCAGGTGCAGGCAGGTGTGTCTCGCTTAGTTTGAGATTGTGTTCGACATGGATCGGTTGGACCGAAGGGTTTGTTTCCGAGCTGTACGAGTCTATGGTTCCATGTTGAAATGGCAAATAACAAGACTACATATGCATTTTATAATGGGACAGCACAGTGGCTCAGTAAATTGCACTGCTGCTTCACAGCGCCTGTACCCGGGTTCGATTCCAGCCTTGGGTAGCTGTCTGTGTGGAGTTTGCACATTCTCCCAGTGTCTGCATGGGTTTCTTCTGGGTGCTCCGGTTTCCTCCCACAATCCAAAGATGTGCAGCTTAGGTGAATTGGCCATGCTAAATTCTCCATAGTGTTCAGGGATGTGTGGGTTAGGTGCAATAGTCAGGGGCAAATATAGAGTAATAGGTAGGGAAATGGGTCTGGGTGGGTTACTCTTCAGAGGATCGGTGTGAACTTGTTGGCCAAATGGCTTCTTGCCATGCTATAGGGATTCTATGATGTTAACATAGTTGTAGCATTATTGTTGATAGCCTGCTCATGTTTTAACCTATTTATATGAAGATTTGCAGAATGCCATAATCTGTGCATCATAGTTCAACTAAAACGTCAAACATCAAAATTAAGCAATCACAGAAGTAATAAAAGACAATACGACTAGTCGTCAATTTTTTGAAAAAAATCAAACTTGATCCAAGCAGAAGAGAAGCCAAGTTGCTGCTAAGTGAACAAAGCATTCAATAAGCAGCTGAACTCAACTGATCATGCAACTTGGCTAGATCACACTCCTGCAGGAAATACCCAAGTGGTGCAAATGAAGAAACAGCCAAATTATCAGCTTAACACTGTAATCATCCACTAGACAATGTGGAGTCACTCCCCAAATGAGGGCCACATATAATCAATATTCAAATGGAATCAATTATTGAAATACATACTCCTGTTTAAATTTTAGTATTATTAACAGGGAAAAATATAGTACAGTGGAAATTTTATATTTGCAGCTGTAAACTTAAAGGAATGCAATGCCTCACCTCAAAAAGTTAAATTGAAATTCTGTTAAATCTTCAGACATTTAAATTTAATATCCTTCAGTCTGTTACAATTACTTAATCTTATTTGCACAGAAAGATTAAATATCTTCAGTCCTTAGTTTTCTCTTCAGTTTACTATGTCACCAGTTTTATTGAAATTTTATGATCTCCAAAATTTTTCCTTTATATTAAAATGCTTGATGAAATATTTAATCTAATTAATCACAAAGTTCACTTTCTGTGAGACAGACCTCATTATTGAAAATTTTAAAAAGCATCAGTTCCAATAATTTGATCCTATCAGTTTCAGAATGCATCCATTAACCTTGAGGCACTTCACCTTCATATAATCACAGAGGTCAATTACAAATAATAGGCTCTCTTTCCAAAACAAATTCATGGCTCTCCCATCACAACATTGAATCGCCTCTTTAACAAATTCAGACTTTTAAACTAATTACACCTGGAAAACACTCTGCATGAAGAAATGCTTCCACAATATCAATCCTAAAGACGTCTTTTTCCAGTTCTTACCTACAGTCTTCATCCTGCAACTATAGTTCAACTTGCAATAGGAGTCTTAATCAATCTTTTCTTCCATACCAAAACATGGATACTTCTACATTTTTTTCCCTTTTAACTACCTCATGCACTCTTTATTTAACAAATCTACTGCTGGTGAAACCACTCAATCCTCAAATTGCATAGAATCAATGCCTACACCTCTTCAGTCAAACTGGTGAGTCAACACATCTAGATAGCTTTTTATACTTGGATTTTCCCCAAAAACATTTTTTGCTCCATTCCAGGTACAATTCCTGCTTCTTGCATTTGATGGCATAACTGAAGGCTTTCATAATCAACTTTCAAATCTCCTTCCTTGTTAAATCTGCCTGCTCTTTTGTGCAGTACAGACAGTGAAATGTGTCTGTATTGCTCCTCTCAACAATTTAATTCTATCTTTATTAATTCATGACTAAACAGTGCAGATGTGAAAACGTCTGCCATATACTAAATTTACCCATCGACTGACAAATCTAGTTAGACCGTATCATGCATTCGGCTCCTGCAGTCTTCTTCCAAAACTGTTCAATAATCCAGGATCATTGTATATTGCAGATACAACTACTAGCTTTTTCTCTCCACTGCCAATTGTCTCCTTAAATCTCTCTTCAATGTATCCTCCACACTCAACCCCTAAACTTAAGCACTTTTGCCTTTACTGACTTGCCCACCAAGCCAAGCTTCTCCTGAAGATCCTGCCTGCCTCAGCCCAGTGCATGCATTGGTTCTCAGTTTCCCTCATTTCATTTCATGGTTCAAGTTAATTTTAATTATGGAAGCTACCTTCAGCATTCTTGACTGTTCAAATTAAATTACTGACAACACAACTCTCCCTCCTGATTCACATCAGTTCTTATTTCCTCCCTTTCTCCGACCACTGTCTCAAATAGAACCACAGTGTTCACAATGTTGCCAACCTATTTCATTCTGATAGAAGTAATAGCCAAGGACTGAATAGGGATATTCAGCATGGATTTGTGCGAAGAAAGTCATGTCTCTCAAATTTGATTTGAGTTTTTTTGAAGGAGTAATCAAGAAAATAGATAAAGGCAAAGTAGTAGACATTGTCTACATGACTTTAGCAAATTCTTCAACAAACTTCCACACAATAGACTGGTTAACAATGTGAGATCACGTGGAATTCAGGGAGAGTGAGACTACAAAAGTTGGCTTGATAGTAGAAGACAGAGGGTGATGGTAGAGGGTTGTTGTTCAGACTGGAGGCCCATGACCAGTGGTGTGCTGCAAGGTTTGGTGCTGGGACCACCATAGTTTGTCATTTATATAGATGATTTGGATGTGAATATAGGTATGGTTAGTAAATTTGCAGATGACACCAAAATTGGTGGTATAGTCGACAGTGAGGAAGGCTATCTCATAGTGCAATGGGACCTTGATCACCGGGCCAACGGGCCAAGGAATGGCAGATGGAGTTTAATTCAGATAAATGCAAGGTGTTGCATATTGGTCAGACAAACCAGGGCAGGACTGACACAGTTAATGGTAGGGACCTGTGGAGTGTTGTCAGAGAGATCTAGGCGGTGAAGGTACATAGTTCCTTGAAAGTGCCGACAGAGTAGAGAAGATACATGTTTGGCACGCTTGTCTTCATCAATCAGAACATTGAGTACAGGAGTTGGAACATCGTATTACAGCTGTACAAGACATTGGTGAGGCCACTTTTGTGAAGTACTATATACAATTCTGGTGACCCTGCTACAGGGAGGATGATGATATTAAACTGGAAAGGGTGCAAAAACAATTTACAAGGATGTTACGTAGACTGGATGGTTTGAGTTATAAATAGAGGCTAGATAGGCTGGGGCTTCTTTCCCAGGAACATAGGAGACTGAGAGGTGACCTTTTGGTAATTTATAAAATCAAGAGGAACATAGATAAGGTGAAATAGCCCAGGGCAGTGGACTCCAAAATTAGAAAGCACATGTTTAAAGTGAGAGGGGAAAGATTTAAAAAGGACCTGAGGAGCAATTGTTTCCATACAGAGCATGTATGGAACAAGATGCCAGAGGAAGTGATAGAGGCAGATACAATTACACCATTTAAAAGACATTTGAACAGGGACATTGGTAGGAAAGGTTTAAGAGGGATAATGGGGCAAACACAGGCAAATAGGGCTAGCTTAATTTAGGAAACATGGCCAGCAAGAACAACTTGGGCTGAAGGGCCTGTTTCCCTGTTGTATGATTCTTTAATCAGCAAAATACATTTTTAGGATTGACATGTGGAATGATTTCTGAGCCTCTAATGCAAGTATTTGCTCTTGCTGTAGGACATTAATATTTTATTTTCAATTACATTGTTTATGGTTTTTGATATTGGGCAGGCCTAGCATTTTTAAACTATCCTGTTCCTTCATGTGGACTTAAAAGACAGACTGAATTTTCTAAACTATACAATCTGCTAATAACAAACAAGCACATCCAGCAGCAAAAGATCCAAAATTAAATTTAAGAACATGCAGATCACTTTTAATTTTTGCACTCTGATTACCAAGCCTTCTAGCACTAGATTTTTTCCTTAACTATTTTCGTAAAACTGTTCACGATTTTGAACTTTACTCAAATCTTCTCTTACCAACCTCAGCAATGATGACCATGAAGTGTGGATGCAGAATCTTTAAATATTTTTAAGGCAGAAGTAGATAGATTTTCAATTATCAGGGATTCGCAATAGTATACAGTTGAGGTTAAAATCAGTTCAGCCGTGATCTTATTGAAAAGTGAAGCAGACTCAAAGGCTCGAGTGACCTACTCTCATTCTTTGTTCATATATCTGTAGATAGCTCTTAACCACGATGTTGAAGTATGGTAAATTAGCTTGCATCTGTATCGTAACTTTGTAACTTAAATAATTTTCACAGTTCGTATCAGTTAAATTGTATGTCAAGCAGGTTATTCAGATGAAAGGCCAAAGATAGTAGCTCATGCTAGATTATAAAATGTGTCAACAGTCATGGTTTTGGAGAAAAGATTCCACCAACTAAATGATCAATTTGTTGTTAAGAACTTTAAGTTAATGAAGATGGTCTTTGATGTTTTTAACTAATTTTGGTGAAATATTCATGTGCATTAAGTCGTGTAAACTATATTGTCTATTAATAGATTTTGAGGGGTAGAAAGTACACATCCATCCTCTTTTATATGTAAACACAGCCGATCGTTTCTGTTTATACGACAGCAACAAGGAGCTGCCTACATTTTAATAATCAAATCAGTTTGGATTTAAACTACTTAGCTTGAGAACTGTGAACACAGATTTAGTGAGCTCATAATACATGTTCCTATATTAGATATTTTTTCTTTTCCAATGACCATAAAGAAATTGTCTGTTCCTAGAGTGAAAATTGTCCTGTTCATTCACACATTGTACATAAAATAAACTCGTTGCTTGAGTGAAGCTGTGCCACAACTTAATAAGAATGTTTTAATCAGCCTGTTGTAAAAGGAGAATGTGTGCAGCCAATATATCGAATAACTATCAGTTACAATTCTGAGGTCATGCTTTTCACAAAAGTTTGGGCAAAATAAAGACACACTTCAGATTGTAGAGGATGAAACCAAAAGAGAAAATGCTGGAAAACCTCAGCAGGTCTGGCAGCACCTGTAAGAAGAGAAAAGAGCTAACGTTTCGAGTCTAACTGACCCTTTGTCAAAGCAAATTTAATTTGCTTTTACCCTTTAGCTTGTAGAGAATGATGTGTCCACCTAATAGGACAGCTGGCTATGCAGAGTTCAAGAACAAACAAAAATGACCTTGTGAAAAACGCAGGACTCAGGATTCGACTGCTGAAGACTGAACATAATTAAGATTTAAGTGCAATATGTTTACTGTGAGTCACAAGAGAATCTGGTCTACAGAGTATTGTGTGAACTGAACTCCAAGCTTAATTGTTATAACTTCTTCTTGCGTTTAAGTTGCCTTTGAATTTAATAAAACCAGACCTTTTATCTAAATTTTGGTGTCAAATTATGATATCCAATGTCACTGTCGTCTATAAGTGACTTATTTCAGCAAGTATATAAAGAAAGTTACATATCCTATTGGGACCTATTTACTCTCATCAGTCTTACACTATACATTATCGGCAACAGTGGAACACTAGCTTTGGGTAATAGAAGAAAAGTGATGCCTAAATACCGATGAGCTGAAGAAATAGATACTTTGGGCTGTGGTGGGGTCCAATTCCGAGCTTCTGATGTTTCAATAGACCACTCTTTACCTTCAGCTAAAGTAGCAATCTGAAAATCGATAAGAAAAACAAGTGCATGTAGTGTTGTCTCTCAGAATGACAGATGGGACAGCTTGCAATTTTTTAAAACATAATTTCATAACATATTATGGATCCAGAGTTTTTGTTTAAAAACCGCATTAATATGAATGTGTACATTGTTAATGATGCAGAAGCAATGCGGTTACCAAGAAACAAGTTAAAAATGTATGCCAAAACTCAACACTATTTGCTCAAAGTAACAGAACACATGCAAGATGAGACAACAGAAATGATGCAAAGACATTGTTTTTAAACACTTCCCTTAGAAGTCTGCTTTTTTTTAAACACCGAATTATGGGAAATTTACAGTAGTAAGTACTTTCTGAACCAATTAAAAAATTAATTCTTGTTTGTTTGCTAATTATTAATATGCAGGTCAAGTAAGGTGTTCATCTGGACTGAAACTGGCGATAATTTTGCATCATTGAACATGAACATAATTATTCCCTTAAGGATTTACACATCTTCGATATTCTTAATGACAATATATTAGTCTTGGTACTCCACTAACATGCTGAAGGAAGACAACTTTAAACAAGCTGCCACGAGAACCAGGAGAAGTAGACAAGCAAATGTTTTTATAATTTTAATACACAAGCATTTATTGATCTGGATTACTGCCTCTATTTTCCATTTCTACAAAACGTCTTGACATGTTTACTACTTGAAAAGGACTATATACATATATTAAAAAAAAAGTTGTTGTCTTCCCATTATCCTGACATAGAGCACTATAAATCAAACCGCCTCAATTTCTGCACTTTATTTGATATAAACCATTGAGATGGACTAGCTAAAGCTCCAATGACAGCACAGCAAATTTAGTCTGCATAGTCAAAACATGCACATCAGGCCAATTCAGTTTCAACTCCCAGTCTGTGTTAAGTGATTAGTCTCAGGCAGATTAGTTGGGTTTCTATGAAACTAAACTATTGCTCTTAGTTTAGTCAATGTAAATAATTGAGAAGGCCTTCCACTTCTGAACATTATGAACATAAGAAATAGGAGGAGTAGGCCATCTAGGCCTACATTCGAGCCTGCTCCGCAATTCAATAGGATCATGGCTGATCTTTTCAAGACGTTAGTTCCACTTACCCACCCTCTCACCATAACCCTTAACTTGTTTACTGTTCAAAAAATCTTTGCTTTAAAAACATTCAATGTGGAAGCCTCAACTACTTCATGGGACAGGGAATTCCACCGATTCACAATCCTCTGGGTGAAGAAGTTCCTCTCAATTCAGTCCTAAATCTGCTCCCTCTAATTTTGAGTCTAAGCCCTCTTGTCCTGGTTTCACCTGCTAGTGGAAACATTCTCTCTACTTCTATCTTATCTATTCCCTTCATAATTGTATATGTTCCTATAAGATCCCCTCCTCATTCTTCTAAATTCCAATGAATATAATCCCAGTCTACTCAGTCCCGCCTCATAAGTCAAATCCCTCAACTCCAGAATCAACCTAGCGCATCTCCTCTGCACTCCCTCTGCAGCTAGTATGTCCTCCCTCAAGTAAGGAGACCAAAACTGCCCACAGTACTCCAGCCTCACCAGCATCCTATTAAACTGCAACATAACAGCCCCGCTTTTAAACTCAATCCCTTTAGCAAATGAAGGACAAAATTCTATTTGCCTTGTGCCTGCAGGTCAACCTTCTGTGATTGATGCACAAAGACACCAGGTCCCTCTGCACAGCAGCATGCTGCAATTTTTTATAATTCAAATAGTAATCATTTTCACTGTTATTCCTACCAAAATTATGCAGTAGCCCTAGTTGTAAGTGTGTATATGCTGACAGTATTGAAAGGTCAAAATTAGCGTCAAGTGGATGGCCAACACACTATTCACACAAAACAGAAGCTCCTCTGGCAAATTCTGCAAGGATAATATTGCCCATGAAACTTTACCCAGAAGATGGAGAGGGACGGAAAACAGATAAGCAGCAGAATTGACAGGTAAATTGCTATTAATATTTGCCCAATTCTTAAAATGTCTAGTGATTAACTTTCAAAAGTTTTCTCATCCATATATTTTCTTCAAAAAGTAGATAAACATTCTGCTTAACTTCAGGTTGCCCAGGTTTAGCTAACAACAATGGATGCTTTGTGAACCATTGGAAAGATTAATTCTTTTTTTCCTTAGTGCTTTTCTATTTTTCCCCATCGAATTTCAACAGGCGTCAATCATAAAGAAGTGTGACAATTACTCTTTTCAAATAGTGCCTTGAGATCTTGAAAATCTAAGTGAAACATTGGTCAGGAAGTTATGACCTTGATTTAATGTCTTATCCAAAGGACAAGATTTTTGGCAAATATGCACTCTCTCATATCCATGAATGGAGTTTGGACCCAAAACATTCTAACTCAAAAGACTGCATTTATTTCTTGAGAGCTCTGTTAATACTTAGAAGTTTAAAGCAGACTTTTAATTCTTCCAAAAAAGGCATGGAGGAGCAGCACATGTACTTTTCAGAAAGCAAGCAACTCATTAACACACATCTGTGTAGCAAATTTTAGAGGACAGTATATAAAAACTTGTTATGGACAATCATCATTAACTAGTAACAAACATAATGAAGGACAATTTATGCTTTTAGATATATTTTAATACAAATATTGGGGGCCATGATACATCATACTTATCTACCATAGATACTATGATTACTTGTTGCATGGCAACTAGGCAATAAACGAATGATGACCAAATGTATGTTAAGAGGGCAGCTGTAACAAAACTACTTTTTGAAGATTTTGACATTGTATGAATATCCTGCATGAAGGGTTTTGCAACTAGCAGCAGCTAAAACCAAATTAGGGAAATGTTAGAATTTCATCTGAATATTGGAAGCATCAAAGCAATGATTATCAAATGAAGTAATAACGCTTAGTTACACAATTTATGACCATTTGTATTATAATACCTTATCTCTATAAAGAGCTGCAGTGCGACTATTATATTTATCTTGGAGTGACCAACATGGATCATAGTCTTGTGATTCTAGAAACTGGCGGAATTTTGCGTTGCCTCCAACCTTCATTTTCTCCAATTCCAAATCTTTCCATTTATCCATGGTAACAGACCGCACAAAACTAGAGGACAGTAGGAAGCAATGTATTTTATTTACCTTTTAAGCAAAATTACATTTCTCAAAACTTTGTGAAAAAAGATAGCCTTATGCATGAAGCAAAATACAAGCGAGATCAACAAAAATAAAACCACTAACTTTACGCAGTCTCAATCACCAGGATTTTAACACATACAATGCATTTGAACTTTATGTTATAGAAACATGGAAACATATAAGAAAAGAGCGGGACACTGCCATTCGATGCACAAGCTGTTCATCAAGCTCAATAGTCTAATTCTATTACACCCCCATACCTCTTGATCCCTTCAAGCACAACAGCTACATATACCTCTTTCTTGAAAACACAATGCTTTAGCCTCAATACTTTCTGTGCTAGTGAATTCCACAAACTCACCACTCTCTAAGTAAAGAAATTTTTCCTCATCTCAGTCCTTATCCTTGAACGATGACCCCCTGCCTTCCCACCATCAGGAACACCACTCCTTTATCTAACATGTCAAGTCAGAATTTTAGATTTCTATTTGAGATTGCCTTTCATTCTTCTAAGATGATGTTAAATTATTTTCACTAGAAACATTGAAACAGGAGACCAAATAAGCCATTTTTAAAAAATGTTCAATTAATATAAAGTTTGTTTTCCTAATGATGCAAATAACATATCCAAATTGGGCTCAATTGGTTTAATACACAAATTCTAATTTTTAGCAGAGGATGTATCTTCCAAATAAATGCAATTTCATTGTAGTGCTAACCCTTAATAAACCACAGTAGGATAGTGTGGCAAGATGGAGGTAGATAGGAGGACACAGTCTCGCACTTCCGACAGCTGGTTTAAATTCAACACAATGTGAAATTTCATTCTCTTTTATGACTCTTCATGACACAAGTGTGGACAGTTCCAATCTATTTGCTGGTGAATATGAATCTAAGTAAAACATAACATTCAGTACTATTTAGCAATCTCACATAGGTTGACAGATGTTGGGGTTAAGTGTGTTTTGGGAGTGGAATACAATGTCACAGCTAACTATACTTGATGGAAAATGCACTGGGACCCCACAACAAAGAATTTCATTCCTAACTTTTTATTAAACATAAAGAAAAAAACCTGCTTCACCAAATCTAACACTGACAATATTAACAGGTCTTAAATGGTTATTTATTTAGTAATAATGCATGAGTGTATTAAATGCATGCTAGGGAATAATTCAATCATATTATGGTGCCACAGTCAAGTAGCCAATATCATACGAGTCTTGACTTAGTAGCTGGTTTTCCAACTATGTAGACTAGTTCAAAATGAAATGGGACTGACACTGGTATTGGAACCAGGATATACTTTGCCACAGTGCCGATCAAAGACAATAAGATCTCGTAGCATTGCAATGGCCTGCATGGCTTAACATTTCAACAGACACATCAACGGAGGACCATTTTCTTTATATAGTCTTGTCAGGATGTAGGCAATGCTGGCTAGACTAACATCAGTTGCTCATGACCAATTGTCCTGGAAAAGGGGTGGGGTATGTACATCTACAACGCTGTTCAAGAGGCACTTTAAGGATTCTGAACCAATATTTAACTTTCATTTTGCAGTTATGTTTTCTTTTTTAATCCGAGCTTATACCTGAGATGTACTCCTAGACCTCTGTGCTTTCCTGAGCACTCAAGGCAAATCCATATTCCATAAGTGACACTGACCCATTGAGGATTGAAAGCTCCACATTCAAAGCAAATCTAGGAGGCAGAAGGACAAAACATTACACAAATAGAAAGTATATTCCTTCACCAAAGACTATCTCTTTGATTTCTTCAGGCATTTACATGGAAACTGAACAAAAAATTACAAGTTTCCATATTAACATGAATTAAATTTGACTTGTTAAATAATGGACATTAGTAGCATGAATTATAGCTGAAAATGTGTTGCTGGAAAAACGCAGCAGGTCAGGCAGCATCCAAGGAACAGGAGAATCGACGTTTCGGGCATAAGCCCTTCTTCCTGACCTGCTGCGCTTTTCCAGCAACACATTTTCAGCTCTGATCTCCAGCATCTGCAGCCCTCACTTTCTCCTAGCATGAATTATAAACCAGTAACTGAACTGAACAAGCAGAGAAATAGGAAGTCTGGAGATAATACTAAATCTATATAAAACACTTAAGTGATGTTAATGGGTTTTCAGTTTTGGGTACTGTATGTCAGGTGAAGGTTTTACTAGAATCATTAGAGAAGGTCATGCTTTAAATTGTCAAGACTGGAAAAGCCTTGGATCTAAGAAAATTGACAGGACATTTGACAGAGATCCTTAAATTCTTGAAGAGCTTACATACAGTAAATAAAGAGAACTTGCTCCCAATGGCTGAAAGGTCCACAACAAGGGGACACAGATTTAAGACAACTGGCAAAATAATCAAAGATGACAAGGAAAATTGTTTTGCATAAAAGGGTGGTGGAAGAAGCACATTAATAACAAAAGAGAGCAGTAGTAGGTCTGACATTCCTACTTGAACCTATTCTTCTTGTTAAGATGATCTGTCTCTTTCCACTTTCCTGTCTGAACCTCACATGCCTTGAGAGGTCAGAAATTCATTTATCTTAGCCTGAAGTGTAGGAATACATTATAGAAAAATATTGTGGAAGATTCATAATCTTCTCATTTAGACAATTCCCAAAATAAGGAAGCTTTGTCAGGTATAGACAGGAGATATCTATGTTTCCTGAAGAAGGGCTTATGCCCAAAACGTCGATTCTCCTGTTCCCTGGATGCTGCCTGACCTGCTGCGCTTTTCCAGCAACACATTTTCAGCTCAGATATCTATAAAGGCAGTACGAGTATACTTAAGAGAGAAATCAGGACAGCAAAAATGAGATAGCTTTGGATTCTCCTTAATTCTATTTGCCAAAGGGTTTTTAACAAATATATTAAGGACAAAAGGGTAACTAGGGAGAGAATAGGAGCCCCTCAAAGATCAGCTTGGTGGCCTTTGTGTGGAGCCGCAGAAAATGGGGAAGATACTAAACGAGTATTTTGCATCAGTATTTACTCTGGAAAAGGACATGGAAGATATAGAATGTAGGGCAATAGATGGTGACATCTTGAAAAATGTCCATGTTACAGAGGAGGAAGTGTTGGATGTCTTGAAACGCATAAAAGTGGATAAATCCCCAGGACCTGATAAGTTTACCCTAGAACTCTATGGGAAGCTAGGGAACTGATTGCTGGGCCTCTTACTGAAATATTTGTATCACCGATAGTCACAGGTGAGATGCTGGAAGACTACAGGCTGGCTAATATGGTGCCACTGTTTAAGAAAGGTGGTAAGGACAAGCCAGGGAACAATAGACCAGTGAGTCTGACGTCGGTGGTGGACACGTTGTTGGGGGGGTATCCTGAGGGACAGGATGAACATGTATTTGGAAAGGCAAGGACTGATCAGGGATAGTCAACATGGCTTTGTGCATGGGAAATCATGCCTCACAAACTTGACTGAATTTTCTGAAGAAGTAACAAAGAGTATTGCTGAGGGCAAAGCGGTAGATGTGATTTATATGGACTTCAGTAAGGCGTTCGACAAGGTTTCCCATGGGAGATTGATGAGCAAGGTTTGATCTCACGGAATACAGGGAGAACTAGCCATTTGGATACAGAACTGGCTCAAACGTAAAAGTCAGAGAGTGGTGGTGGAGGGTTGTTTTTCAGACTGGAGGCCCGTGACTAGTGGAGTGCCACAAGGATTGGTGCAGGGTCCACTACCTTTCATCATTTATATAAATGATTTGGATGTGAGCATAAGAGGTGTAGTTAGTAATTTTGCAGATGACACCAAAATTGGAGGTGTAGTGGACAGCGAAGAAGATTACCTCAGATTACAACAGGATCTTGATCAAATGGGCCAATGGGCTAAGAAGTGGCAGATGAAGTTTAATTCAGATAAATGCGAGGGGTGCTCTATTTTGGGAAAGCAAATCTTAGCAGGACTTATACACTTAATGGTAAGGTTCTAGGAAGTATTGCTGAACAAAGAGACCTTGGAGTGCAGGTTCATAGCTCCTTGAAAGTGGAGTCACAGGTAGATAGGATAGTGAAGAAGGCATTTGGTATGCTTTCCTTTATTTGTCAGAGTATTGAGTACAGTTGGGAGGTCATGTTGTGGCTGTACAGGACATTGGTTAGGCCACTGTTGGAATGTTTTGTGCAATTCTGGTCTCCTTCCTATCAGAAAAATGTTGTAAAACTTGATGTTGCCAGGGTTGGAGGATTTGAGCTATAGGGAGAGGCTGAACAGGCTGGGGCTGTTTTCCCTGGAGCGTCGGAGGCTGAGGGGTGACCTTATAGAGGGTTAAAAAATCATGAGGGGCATGGATAGGATAAATAGACAAAGTCTTTTCCCTGGGGTAGGGGAGTCCAGAACTAAAGGTAATAGATTTAGGGTGAGAGGGGAAAGATATAAAATAGACCTAAGGGGCAACTTTTCATGCAGAGGGTGGAGCATGTATGGAATGAACTGCCTAAAGTGGAGGAAACTGGATGGGTGAATGATTAGGACAGGTTTAGAGGCATTGCGGCAAATGAGACTACATTAATTTAGGATATATGGTTGGTATGGATGCATTGGACCGATTGGTCTATTTCCATGCTGTACAACACTGACTAACTCAGCTATATTCAAAGTTATTTAAAATAAATTTTAGTAAATGGACTCATTTTCATGGAAATGTTTTCATGCATAATTGCAATTTTTGACTATAACAGAACGATTTTCAGGTTTATATTTTCTTTAATTGTAGTACAATAGTAAAATTTGCCAAATTGGATCTGTCTCCAATAGGTATAGTCAATAAAATTTTATTAAATGGCTAAATAGAAGAGATTGCAAAACGGTTTCTAAATCTATACAAATAACATGAAATTGCCTAATTTTAAGAAGTTATTGGTTTTGAAATATCACAATTTTTAATATTTCCTTTTCACCATCTGCAGTTGTACTGATGCACAAAAATGAGAGATAAAATGCTTAGCTTTGCACAGACTTGTGAAACATGCATCTTTTCACAAAGTCAGATTGCTCTTAACAGCAAGTATACATTGTTATCTTAACATTTTCTTTGAGTTACATACATTGTTTTCATCTTGAGTCCTCACTTCTTTGAGAACCCGTCTAGTTCTTGGACTCGCCATGATGTCTAGAAGCGAAAAAAAAACCCAATTCATCACTATTGAATAGTTCCTGTTCAACCCTATCAGGAAAGGTAAAACGTGGAAGATTATTACACTGCTGAAAATGGTGTTGGCCAGAAACAATTTTTTTATTCTTTATATCAATGTAATCAAGCAAGAATTGTTATAAATAAATAAAACTGCAATATTAGAACTCTAAAACGAACACAGTAAAGTCTAAACAAATATATCTGGTAAACGGTCAGTCAGCATCTGTTAAAAAGGCAGGCTTTGATGTGTCTCTTCATCAAAACTGAAGCCTAAAAAAATTAAATACTTTTGGGAGGTTAGGAAAAAAGGATGGTGGGTGGGGGGGGGGGGGAAAGAGAGGAATAGAGAATCATAGTGAATAACCTAAAATTTCTTCAGAGAGATCAGTGACTCCACGAATCTATGAAGGGAAAGTGTATACACAGCTGAGGACATGAAAACCCAAGGGAGAAAGCCACTGAAAAAAGATGCAAGAAGATAAAGTGAACAAAGGAAAGGGCAAATTGTAAGCATAGGTATCAAGTTAATACTGAGAATAATAATTTACCAGTCCAGAAAATGGATAGCAAATCAATGTGACAGGTTCAAAACCTTGACATCACTCCACACTGATAACCCAGACAACAATTTACTTCCTTTTCTTGCTAGACCCATAATGTAAGCATTTCCTATTACAAATAAATGGGGATTTGAAGGGCTTATGCCCGAAACGTCGATTCTCCTGTTCCTTGGATGCTGCCTGACCTGCTGCGCTTTTCCAGCAACACATTTTCAGCTCTGATCTCCAGCATCTGCAGTACTCACTTTCTCCATTTAGCTATAGTGCAAAGTTATTAATAACAATGGTCAATAAGAGACTACAGAGTATACAGAAGAGCCGGTAATGACTTCTTGTTTTTAGAAACGATAAGACACTTAGTTCCCTCCTACCCACCATCCCCATCCTTAGTTTTTGCTTTGAACAACAGTGAAGTCAGCAGCTAATTGTGCTCATAAAACTCACAACAGCAACAAATCAATGACCCAATAATCAGTTTTTTTGTAACACTGAATGTAAAATAAATATTGACCAGGGTACTAGAGATGACTTTCCTCATCTTCAAAATAGTGTCATGGGATCTTCCACACCCACCTAAGACAGGTGGAGTCCATGTTTAACATCTCATCCAAAAGATAGCAGTCCTGACAACACAGCATTTCCTCAGTGTACTGGAAGATCAGCCTTGAGCTGTGTGCTCAAGTCTTGGATTAGGACTTCAATCTATGAACTCCTGCCTCAGAGACAAGAACACTACCAACTATACTTGGCTGAAAAACCTAACAGTTTACTAATTATAAGACAGGGTTAGGCAATCAGTGCACTGCAGCATCTTACCAGGTTGCTCAATCACCAGCAAGGCAACTTTTACCCTCCATGAAATTTCACTCAAGTTAGAGAAGACCTGGGTAACACTTCAGACTGTTATTTTCCTTACTCATATACCAAGCAAAGTACGTTTTTAAAATTTTGAATATAATTTCAATGGTTAAGGGTAGACCTGTACGAGGTACTAGATCACCATGCCATTACTTTTTGCATTTTCAGCAACAACTTAAGCAAAAACACGTGGCGAGAAAGTAGCAAGCTCTGGACTAATATTGAGCTATTTGGAATTATCTTCAGACTTCACTTGAATTGACTTTTATCTAAAGATATTTACTAATGTACTTCTATCAATAAATGTGCAGCTCTCAACTTCTGCTGTCACTGTTTCTGGTCTCACTCCCCCAGGGTTCTGCTAAGGTAGTTGACATTTTAATCAATTACAATATTGAGTAGTTCTCAAAGTATAATTAAGCATATTTAATTTATAACAGTTTTTCAAGAGATTAGAAAATAATTAAAAAATAACAGATTGCTTGGTCAATTGATAAAATACCACGGTTATGATCAACTTACTAAATTTGCATTATTTATAAAGAAAATTAACTATATGGTTAGTTAAGTAACTAATTATGTGAATTATTACATCCAACTGACAACAGCAGTATGATAAATTTGATGACTTACCATTCATATCTTTGACAGTTCCAATTAAACAAACCAGTGATGTTCCAAAACTTGTTGATGATTTTCTCTGAATCAATATCCTTAGTTCAGTTCAGGATATCCATTTTCCCTCAGTGCCTTGTTGAATCAGTAATCTATTAGTTCATCCATTCCAATCTGATAGCTCTTTTCAGCAGTCTGTGAACCCTGATAATTAAAGTGGGTCCACTTGCCTCCACATTGTTCACTGCCACACCACACCAAAATGACTTATTATTTTTCTGCCATTCAACACAAAGTTATAGGACAACAGGACCAGATACAAGCTGCTGCCTTATAGAGTTTGTGGCCAGAATGGAAAGGTCAGAGAAACGGTATTGCAATACTTAAGCCAAGAGGTTACAAAAACATGGATAAGATTCTAAACAGAAAAAGGAACTGACAGAGGGGCGAGGCAAGCTGTGCAATAACATATTCAGCCCCATAGATGGAAAGATGTGGAATTTGAACCTCACCTTGCTGTCAGAAGAGTCCTGCTTGGTCCAATCTAAGCAAGCGTCTGTACAAAGAGATGCACCAAATCACATGAATCTTACCGATAAATTGACACAAAAATTGTGCCATATCAACATTTTTTAAACACAGTCAATTCATCTCATTATTTCCTGTATCCTATTTCATATCTTCTCTCGGAGGACCAAAAACATACCAAGCCACATTTACTTCATCCACCATGTATTCTTCAGAATTCTCCCTTCAGACTTCTTTGTTTTGCCCACAGTATGAAAAGACCTTTGACAAAATTACATTAATTACATCTTTCGTAACTGTAATTGTAGAAGCTATCCTTCTTGCTTATTTGATCTTTAAAAGACAACTACTCCATTTCCTGGCATCATCCTATCATGGTTCCATAATTTCAAAGACCGCAATTCCCCCCTAGACGTGATCGACAATGCCCTCCACCGCATCTCCTCCACTTCCCGGTCCTCTGCCCTTGAGCCCCGCCCATCCAATCGCCACCAGGACAGAACCCCACTGGTCCTCACCTACCACCCGACAAACCTCCATATACATCGTATCATCCGTCGTAATTTCCGCCACCTCCAAATGGACCCCACCACCAGGGATATATTTCCCTCCCCTCCCCTA